>NW_016187918.1:0-4252 GCF_001687245.7 Rhagoletis zephyria
GGCAAAGTCGAGGCTGCGGTCCAGCTTCAGCAGGGCAATGTCGTTCTGCTTGCGCTCGTAGCTGAAGTGCTCGTGGAGGAAGACCTGAAGAAGAAGTTGTTGATATGTTTGATTGAGCAAAAGGGGGTTTCAGTTACCTTGGCCACCTTCCGTCGAACCTCCCCGGAGTTGGCCTTCCCCACGCCCACGTCCACCGCCCCGGCCACCACCTCCATGGCGAACTTGATGCCAAAGTCATTGGTCACCGAGTCGTAGACGCAGTGGGCCGCCGTCAGAATGTAGTCCTTGCTGACGATGGCTCCGCCGCAGTCCGAGGTGATCACCTCGCCCTCGTAGGTGATCGACTTGTTCAGGTACACCTGCCACGGCCACTGACCCGTTTTCGCCAGCTGACCGCCGACGATTCGGTGCTGACCAGCTGAGAGGGGAGTCTGCTGTTGGCCGCAGTTTGTCGGCAGTTGAATTGCCTGGGTCGAGCCTAAAAAGGTGACCAGGGAAAAGAGGAGAAAGAAGGAGTGATTCATGATTTTTTGTTGTAGGTTGCAAGCTCTAGCTGTTGCCAGTTTTTTAATTGTGACCCACTTTAAATCTGCATCGTTCGCATCATCATTAGTGGGTTTTAAGTGCGCTATCAGCTGTGCTCAATCAGTGCAACATAGTCTGCAGATAGTTTCACTCTTAAGTGTAAGCATTTAGAACCTTTGCATCCCTTTTAATTATCACTCAGGTGCGAGCGCAGGTGATTGGGGCTCGATCATCAGCAGCATCATCAGCATTGCCGTTGCCGCCAAGTGCATTCAAATGAAGCACTCTCTCTCTCCTCTCTTCTGATGGTCACAGGCATTTGTCCCTCTCGTTCTCTTTGCAAGTGTCGTCGACACAGCAACAGATCAATCGGTGGTCTGCAGACACTGCACCACACCGTCAACAGCAGAAGGAGCACTTTTGTTGTTGTTGTTGCGCCGTGAGTGCCGTTTGGCCACTCTCCAAAACAGCAGCCACCACAGAGCGCGACGCACATTTCGCTGTTTCTTTCTTTGTGTGACTTCAGTGAATAGCAGCTCCAGTGGGTAAACAAACACTACCTCCACCACCACCACAACCGACGGAGAGAAATAAATAACTCGAGGCAAAGAAGAAGAAGAAGAAAGCTGCACTGTCACTGTCGTCATCGTCATCTGAACAGCAGTATCAGTATCAGCAGCACCTCGACTTACTTCGACGTCGCACTTGGTCGTCGTCGGTGTTTCTACTTTATTTTTTCAGAGCGCTTAAGCTTTGCCTATTTTTCCCCACTCTTTTCGCCCCGATATGGAGCAAGTCAAGGTGGAGCTGAAGAATCTGGTCGTCGTGGACAACACCGCTGAAAAGGGTGACAACCACAACCGAAGCCGTTTTCAGCGCTTCGCCGACAGCTACGCCGTCATCCTCGCCCGCGCCCTCCTCCTCTTTCTCCTCACCTTCGACCTCTTCCTCAACGCCTTCGTCCTCCTCTCGCTGGACCGGATGAACCTGGCCATCGGCGTGGCCACCATCGCCTGCTGCGCCGTCGGCCAGTTCGCCTCGATCACCGGCCAGTTCGGCTACTCAGTTGGCGACCTTCTCCTCAAGATCTTCGTCCTCAGCGGCCTGTTCCTGCTGGTGCTGTCCATGCTCTTCGACCAGTTTGAGCAGAACTTCATGACGGAGCTTTCCTTCTTTTTCACCCTCAGCGGCTTCCTCACCGGCTGCTTCATCATGTTCAAGACGAGAAAGTAGAGGTGAAGGTATGTGACTGACAAAAAAGATACCGTAACCGTCTAATTCCGCCGCTCAAGTCAAATCAAAACAAAGCCGAGGCTGAATAACTTTTGTACAATAGTGCTTTTTATTTTTGTATTTGTTACCTCTCACAATAATGCTCAAGATATTGTTTTTCATGATGATCAGTGGTGAATATTGTTTTCGTACCGCTCTCAGAAGTTGTATTTCTGTACCGCTGTCAGAAAAATAGATTTTTGAGACCCGCTCGCAGATGACGGCACGGCAGANATGATGATCAGTGGTGAATATTGTTTTCGTACCGCTCTCAGAAGTTGTATTTCTGTACCGCTGTCAGAAAAATAGATTTTTGAGACCCGCTCGCAGATGACGGCACGGCAGACGAAGCGCCGTCTCTCGGTCGCAGATGAGAAGCTGTAGTTCACAAAGTCACCATTTAGTGGCTCTAAATCCGCGTCCGTGACTAGTCTGGCGGGCCTGCCATTGAAAACTGCTGGTCAACTTGTTTTCCGAGTCAAAACTTTATTAAAGAGACTGATGATTTAGAGAAGACTAGCATCAGCAGTAGTATGTGCTTTGGTGAGTTCATGAATGAGTGAGAATCATCAAAGGTTTTTGTACAGCAAGCAAAATGTGTGATAAAATATACAGAATACATCCTTTTCATCTTTTACCCTTAACCTTTTCATTGTTGTCCACTACTTCCTGAGACTCGACTGCAGCGACTGGACGACCTCGTAGACAAAGTGGTACACAGAGTCGCGCAGATCACGAAAGAGCGACCCGATTCGCTGACCGAAGCTGTAGATTCGGTGCGGCTGCTGCGACTTGTTCGGCCCGTTTGAGGAGGTGTTCTCGCCCACAAAATCACCGCCACTATTTCCACCCCTCCGCCTGAAGCGCTCAAAGGGATCATCCTCGACGGTGGCCATTCGGAATGATTTCTTGAAGCTCGGCTCCCTTAGTATCTCCACCACCCGCTCCGGGTGATTGGTCATCACCCCGTCGACGCCGTAGGAGAGCACCGAGCGAATCGAGTCGCTCAGGTCGATCGTCCACCGGTAGACCTTCTTCAGGAAGGGGTTGCTGCTCTTGGGGGCGTCTCGCTGGCGGACCAGCGCCTCCAGCTGGTGGCCGGCAATCGGGTTGACGCAGTTGGTGATGCCCTCCCCCTGCCAGACGTTGCTCACATTGAGGCGACGCCACATGGCTGCAATCTGCTCAGAGTCGGTGTCCATGCCCACGTCGAATCCGAGGTGACTGGGGAAAATTGGAGGTTTTCATCATTAGCATGAAAAGCTTATCACCACCTCTTCACTCACCTCCTCACGCCCTCGTACAGGCCCACCTCCCTCAGCCGGCTAATGACCGCCTTCAGAAAGTCCACATCGGCGACGTAGGAGATGGAGACGACCAGCTTCAGCGTGCTCTTCACCGGCTTCTCCAGCTCGAAGAAGCTTCGTTCTAAATGGCGGGCAAAGCGAAGTCCCGCCTTGTACTTACTGGCCCCGTCCATTAGGTTGGTCAGCTTGACGTCGAAGTAGAGCACCACAAAGCCCGGGTTGTAGTGGGGCGTTCCGGGGAGGGTGGCGTGGCGGGCCCACTCGAGGTACCGCCCCAGCGGCTCCGAGTCCCAGCAGTAGCGGAAGCAGTCGCAGGGGTAGCCGTGGTAGAGGAGGACCTCGTCCGGGCGGAAGGTGACGTCCACCTCGACGGCGTTGGCGCCCCGGGCGAGGCTGCTGGCCGTCTTCGTGATGGAGTTGCACATGTGGGCGATGTTGTAGAGGGGGCGTTGGTCGGTGGTGAGGATTTCATTGGTGCGGGGGTTCAGTTCTGTGGTGGTGATGGGAATGAAGTGTTCAGTTTGAAGGGGAATTTTCGAAGCAAAGCTTTCACTTACCGTCTGCAGGGCCCGAGGCAGAAACGAGGAATGCCGTTGGGCCGCTGGCTAGGCACACCAAAGCGGCTAGATGGCAGAGAAGATAGCCGATGAAGTATGGCTGATGCTGCATTTTTCTGCTGTTTTTCTGTTGCAGATAAAGCTGAAGCAGTGTAAGTGAAAGGTGAGGCGATTTTGTGCGGTAGAGAGAGAGAATGTCGACTGCTTTCGATTGAATTTTGCTATCGGCAGAGCAGTTTGCAGCTTGATCTGTTGCAAGTGAATGTGTGTTTGAACTTTCGTCTGATGTCTTCACTGGGATGGCTGTCCTGTGTGTGTCGGACAACTTTGCAGAGGAGAATGAGCAACAGCAACTTTGTTGCCGACTACTTCTTCGTCTACCCTCCAGTTTTTAGACGATTTTTTTCGTCTGCTTTCAGTTCAAGAGTGAGTAAGTGAGTGAGGGGGTGAACAAGTTTAATGACCACTGTCAGTGAACTGACAACAACAGCAGCAGTGGCAGCACTTCTTCTTCTTCTTCTTCTTTTCACTCCTTCTTTTTTATACTCTTGCTGCTGAAAACTGGCAGTAAACTTGAACCCGATATGTTTT
>NW_016187920.1:0-4252 GCF_001687245.7 Rhagoletis zephyria
TTATAAGGCCAAAAAATAACAAAAACAAATTTTTATTTCACTTCATTTTTTAACTTAATTTTATTATCCATTTTTCTATGACTGCCTAATTAAAGGTTTTATAGTTTTCAATTTATTTTTATTTTTAGAACTTTCATATTTTATTTTTCTACTTGAATACTTCCGTTGTGCTAGTTTTTATTGAATTTATATTTTTATTTGATTTATTTAATTAAATATTTTTATTATTTGAGCATAATACTTAAATTTACCTTGTTTTGTAATTTATTTTATATACTACTTAAATTCTTTAATTTAATTTATAAATTTAATTTTGGTATTAAAATTTTTATAATTAATTTTGCTACTTCAATGTTTTCTTTATCATATTTTTTAATTAAACTAAATTTTTTAATTGAAATATTTTACTTGCTTTAATTTAGTATTTCTCAATATGAATACTTATATTTTCTCTCGATATTTTGTTATAGATTTACCTTTATTTCTCATTTTTCATTTACTTGATTACATTTCTTTTTGACTCATTTCATTTTTTTCTCCTTATTTTTGCATATAACGATACATATTTCAATTTACTTATTTTACTTTCTTCTGCATTTGATCTTTCTATCTATTTTTTTTTTTTTAATTAAATCATTTAACTTTTTTAATACTTGTTCCACTTTTATTAATTTTTTTAAGCATTTATTTTTTCTATTTAGTAATTTAACTTATAATATTTTTTTTTGTTAATATATGGCATATTAGCATTTTATTATTAAAGCTAATTTTTTTTATTTACATACTTCGTTTTCTTTTAATTTTATTTTCCATTTGTCTATTTTAGTTTTAAGTTTTAATCATCATTTATTTGGTTTATTTTGATTTTATTATTCTTATTAAAATTTTTTATGTGGTGTTATTTTTCAGATAAATTTTTTAATACTTGCATATTTCATTTCTTTAATATTTTTTAACTTCCTTATTATAACATTTTTTTATTTTACTTTTTAACTTTGGTTTTTAATCCTGTTATAAGAAATAATTAGAACGCACTGTTATTAATTTTTATTTAATTTCTAATATTTGGTTTGAAGATTTATTTAAATATCCTTTATTGCTTCAAATATTTTTTAATCCAAATTGTTTTCATTACTGTTTTAGTTTACTTTATTTTTATAATATCTTATTTTACATTTCTTAAACTAAGTGTTTGTTATACTATTTTACCTAAATTTTTTAGTAAAATTTAACTTAAAATTTTAAAATATATGTATGTAGTTTTTTTATTGAATTTAATTGTTTTCTTATTTTCATTAAATAAATTTTTAATTTGGTATTTTTTATAATTCTTTAATATTATGCTTTTGTTTTAGTTCATTTTATTGTTGTTTATTTTAATTTAACTGATTAATTTCATTAAATTGGTTAACTTCCTTTTCTGTTAATTTTAATCAATTTCAAATTTTCGTTAATTTTGTTTTTACTTTTCACTAATTCACACTAAAATGTATGTTCATGATTCCTCACGTACTAATTATAGAAATTCGTATTACAAAATGCCTTCACTCAAAAATAAACTATAGGCCTTCAAATTTACTACATTCATTAACTTATGTNTGCTCGGTTCGCCTTCTTGAAACGATTAGCACAACTCGAATTTAAAACGTCCGTTTGACTGCAGGTTGCAGCTGAGACTGTCCAAATCGCTGCAACTTACAACCCACGAAGGTGTTTGTTTGCCCACCGCTCGGTTGGCTGATTATATTAACGATTTGGTTGTTGCTCACAAATTTTTTCATTTGTTATACATTAATATAAACATAAGCATGTATTTGAATGTAATCGTTTTCGCTTATCGCTAGCAAAGGCCGCTTGCAAAATATTAAGAAGATCGGCAGCGCGCCATTAGGGTTGCCAAATTGTGTGAACGAAAAAAGCATTGCTTTTTAGAATTGGAAGCAGGTAGCTGTGAAATTTATATATTCCTGTATTCAATCGCTGGTCGCTCGTATGTAAAGCGGTAACAACAATGATCAAAGAAGGATTCAAAAGTCAAGTACACCACGAAATCCAAACTTTATGATGTGAGTTCTTGGCCGGAAAGTGGTCCACAATTTTCTTCATGCTGGGCAGCTAGCCAGTATTAAGAACCTTACACTCACATAGAACGATGTCAGAGGGCTAGTTGATAGTTCCAGGAGTGTGATGGAGAAACTAGCTACCCCTAACAAGTTGACCTTGTGGTAGGTTCCACGTAATGAAATCATGTGGGCTTTGGCAGCAACGAAAGGGCTGATATTATTTGTGAAGTACATAACCCAATGTAGCCTCGATGGCCGCTACTTTCTATGGATCATCCGAAGGATACAAGGTAGGGCTTCTAAGGAGGTAGGGGTAGGGGTAGGATATATAGCTATATATATAGCGCAGTATACCCTTATAATAGTCGTTTAACTGCAAAACCTATGGGGTCTCTAAAAAAAATCCGTTTGGCCGTATTCTGAGACTATTTGTGCACTCTGAACAACGTGAAAATACATGAACGAAACTCTAGAAAAACCTGTTAAAGAGACTGAATTCTCCTAATTAGTTTTACTTTTTTACCAATAAACTTACTTTACTCATTTTTCCTCGTTTTAATAGCTTTTTCTGGCTTGCATATTTTTCTTCTTTTTAAAGATTTTTTCCCTTCCTTATTCAAGTTCCTTATAATTTTAAGATATTATTGATTGAACATAAACATATTTTTTAATTTCATTTATTATTAAGGAACATATTTTATGTTTTCTTTTTTAAATTTAATTTACTACGAATTAAACAGGTTTACAAAACAATTTTTTTCCGCGTATAGAACCAAACTTCTATATCCCTATGTTATTCGTCGCGCTGAATGCGAATCCAAGGTCTGTTAGCCTTCATCATGTCAGGTTCGAGGTCATTTGAACTAGCAAATAACCGGCGTGTTTCACTGCGCCTTAAAAGTTTATAAAAATTAAAATATATTTGAAGAGCTTTATGAAGTGAGATTTTCGAACAAATTTTCGATGTAAGAAACATACTTACTTACTTTTTATCCGACTTCAAAAAAGGAGAAGGTTATCAATTCGTCGGAATATTTTTATTTTTTATGTATGTTACCGAAACCCGCTAGAAAAGTATTTTCAGCAGAAAACTTCTTCAATCTCTTTAGTTTGATATTGCAATATTTAATTTATCTTATCAATTAAATAAAACTAAATTTTCAAACAGGAGGCAACCTTCTACAAAAATGTTTTTGGCTGTAAACCTTCTTAAACCTCTTTCTGTTGACAGCCATGTTGCAATATTTACATTTTCTTATCAAGTTACTTAAACTGCAATTTTCAAACAGGTGGCAACTCTCTAATTATTTTTTTTAACATATTTTAGGTTAAACCTTTAGCAATGCATCGGCGAAAACTTCATTCAATTCCATGAATTAGTTTTCGAGTGATGCGCGTACAAACATACAGACCGACAGACAGACAAAAATTAAATAAATTCTTGATTTAATAAAGACCGCCCATATTAATTTTTCGTTAATATCTATAATGTACAGACATCGATTTGTTACAATTTTATTATTCTTCTAATTATTTGACTATTTTATTTAAAAAAAAAATGTAATCTTTTATTTTTTAGATTTTTGTGTTCTATATAGGAAAATAGTTTTTTTAGTCTCATTTAATTTTGGAAACATATTTTTCATCTGTTTTGGTAAATTTTTTTTAGTTAAACTTTCTTTCACCTCTTAGATTACATACACATATTAATTTAAAAAATAGAATTTAATTTTTTTTTTTTAATTTCTAGATTTTATTGTTTTAAAAAGAAACATATTTTTAGAATTTTTTTTTTCGAAACTTATTTTATAAATTTTTTATTTTGTCTAATATTTTTTTTCCTTTTTCTTATTCATATCAATATTTTTTCTTTTAATTTTCAGTGTTTATTGTTTTAAAATATGTAATTCCATTTAACTTTTAGAAAACTTTTTGCTAAACAACAAACAAAACAACGCTAAGTAAGATGTCCCCGTTAGCGGATCTATCAATAAGTCTTTCGGAAGTCGCCAAAATTGACAATTATCTTACAAAGGACTTCTGTCTTTCGAAAGATTTTCCCTGTTTATTTGAAGGTCGACTTAACAAAACTGCTTTTATGCATACATCGATATCGGTCCATTTAAAAAACATTGAGGTGACATAAAGCCATAGGCCATACCTTCTTTAAAAAAAAAAAAAAAAAAAAA
>NW_016187921.1:0-4252 GCF_001687245.7 Rhagoletis zephyria
TTACAATTAAATATACAAAGCGGAATATTAGCATTTCGGGGAGTTCAATGCGAAACTACAATTGCTTTCGTTGGCAAGGCTTCATGAATTCTACTGTCATTGTGATCCTTGCTGCTTAAATTGTGCCGTCAAACATGTTGTGCCCCTTCATATTATTTCCGTTCCTTTGAGTTGTTATGTTATTTGTTCCTAGCATAATAATGCGGTAGCTCTGTACAACATACATGCATATAGTGTACCGGTGTATGCCGGTACTCTTTAAAAATAACCGAAGAAAAGTATCGATGCTGAAAATGTATCGGAGAGAGGTACTCGATACTTACTCATATCGAAATCATGGTAACATTCCGTAAAACTAATATAAAACGAAGGCTATGCGACCGAAACTTGTCAAAAGAGAAGCCATAAATTTTGCAAGATTTGAACGTTTCACTAGTACGGGAGAGTAGCAATTGACAGTTGCCTTATTACCCAACTTCACACTTTAATATGCTGTCTGTCAAATTCCGCTTCTTCAACTGGGCAGAGTTACCGCCATGTTACTTAATTTGCTTCATACGAGTTAAGGGTTGGATGTTCTTCTTCACTATCAGTGGTGCCAAGCTCTGATAAGAGCGTGTTGCCAAAACCACAACAGCATGATTCGTATACTGTCAGAACCAAAATTCAGAGTTTTTGGGAAAGCCAGTAATACTCTAACCGCGTTCTCGATACTCAACTAAGAACTTGCGGGAAGGATTCGAGTACTCGTAGTTACTCGTATCGTATCGTTACTCGAACAACACTACATGCATGTATTTATGAGAAGATCTCGCGATTTGTTACATTTTTCGACAAAACTGTGTTCTTGGTCGAAGATGGTGGTACACCTATCTTAGAAAGTGCATCATCTTCAGTTTTTTTTATAAAGGACAAGATTCCCTCGCGAAATTGTATTCAGATGAAAACTTAACAATGGTATGTATGTATGTATGCTAAAGAAAGTAAAAACAACCACTCATGCTGTATACCTACGGTGACCATACTTATGGCAGCCGAATACGGGACAAAAAATAATTTTGCCAATTTTTTCCACAAAAGCTAGAGTATTTGAAAATCTTTTTCAATGATCCTGAGATGAGATTTATTAGCCCTGAAACAGCATCTATATTTAGCATATATTTTTCGATCTTTTGTGAACGCAGCACGTAAATATTCAGTTGCAACATCACACTTGTAGATTATTTTTCCATAACTTTGTACTTTGTTCTTTGGATTTTTACCCCGTACAATTTGCTACAAACCTTCCTAGACACGCAATATATCCGACTACTTTTGAAGCACAAGTGATATTCAACGGATTATTTTCAGACTCGAATTTCGACCAAGCACAATACAGTGAATCACATCTGGAACGAGCTGAATTGCAAAGCTTACCTTCGAAGAGTTCCACGTCCTTTCCTACTGCTGCTCTTTTAGAAATTTGAACAACAATCATTAGCGTCGAATTTCTATTCATACCCACAAATACGGAATTTTATAATTATAATTTCAGAAACCATCTACATATGTGCACTTCGATTCGAATCACAAGCGTCCAGATTTTTATGAGCTGCTAAAGCGCCAAAATACCGCATACGGGACAAATAAGGGACATTAAACGAAATATAATAAAAATTTTAAAAACGGAATTTTAATTTCTCAAATCAAAGTCACTTTTCACTTAATGTTTTTTTTTCATTTGGCGACACACATTTAAGAAAAACATTTTTCTAAAAATTCTAAAAAATCTGATTAAAAAGTTGAAAATTTTCATGAAAATTTGCTGAATTTTCGCGAGTTTTGCACAAAGTTTAGGTATTATATTATTATGTTTTTTGTTGTAGAATGAACCATATTTTTATGCGAAATTAGCCGAAAAATATTAGAATGAAAATTGTTGCATATATTGTGAAAAATTTGCTGTGCCAATACTTTGTTCCGGCAGTGTAGATGTCTTAAGTTATTAAAATAAAATTTCAAAATTTATCAGATAGCTGCGATGAATATTCTGCATGCTGCTATTTTTTGTTGCCAACGTCTTTTTGCTCTAATATTAGCATTCTATTTGAAAACTTCCCAAAGTTATTAAAAAAAGCAATTATGATTTTTGCGAGTGACAACAAAAGTGTTAGAAATCTTGATACTTTTTCGCTTTAATAAACGTCTTAAGGCTAAAATTGTTCAAATACTTGATTTATTTTTTATTGTACTTCTTTCTGGAACGCTTTTTCTTTGTGCCGACAGATGAGAGTGACACAAAAAAAAAAAAAAACTCGTGAGATTTGCTCATATACCGGTTTACTCAATCTAAAGTTAGTAATTGGTTGGTAACCTTTATTTTCTGATTCTTTAATTTCTTTGTCAAAGAATGGAAGAGCATTTGACTTGTGTTCATTGTTTTGATTGTAAGCATACTCGTACATACGTATGTATGTCTCTGTATTCAAACTCAAAATAATATTTTACATGCATGCAAAAATGAGCCAGAGCATTCCTTTCCCTTTCTAAAGAATCTCATTTCAAAAATTGTAGCAACATTTTTTAAGTTTTCAACGAATTTCCGCGAACAAAAGTGCATCCGCGTGCTGTCGAAAAAGTGCGCAGCTACTGAAAAAGCGCAACACTTGCAGCGGGCTTTACAAAAAAAGATTGTGGAGTAGCTGTGTATTTGCAGGAGAACAAAAATAGTACCTACACCAAAAAAAAAAAAAGAATGAGAGCAAAAAATATATGTATGTACACAAAAATTGCTAGGGACAACAAACCGAGTCATTTCAATTATTCTGCCATTAAATGCACTCAATTACCGCAATCCTTCATGGCTGCCAACGGCAACAGTAACAGCCGACAATCAACCAACGAAACCGACAGCAGCAAGCAGGCAGTCCGTCAATGAAATGAGCCAGCCAGTCAGTCAGTCAGTCAGTTGAACAGCTAGCTGCTAGATAACAATGGGCAGACAATAACAACACCAACCACATTTCATGGCGACGGCAGCCCAATTTGCAATTCACTTGCCGCTGTGAACGTGCCACTTAAAAGTTTTAACTCGTCCAATCCTCTCCATTGAGGTACATATATATGGCACATAAGTACATACATATGGGGTTGAGAGGAGCCTAAAGTATGTATGAATGAATACATATATATATATATATATATGTGAGTGGCATGTACATGCATATGCACATATATAAATTCATAGATATTGGGTGTTAAGCATTGCCACTGCCTTGCCCCTTTGTATGCTAAAAATGACAACCTTCTGCCAAATGCTCCTCTACCAAGCTTGACAAGGACTCGATGCGGCACAAAGCTGATATAAATGCATTTACAAATGTACATTTTTACTCGTGTTAATCCTTATATTTACATGAGTATGCTTTTGGAGTGCAATATACATATCTACATAGTACCACTAGTTTTGCTGCAAAAGTTTTAAATATTACGAACGACAACTTTTTGCGTACATAATACGTTTGAATAAGTATTATTTTCGAAGATAGTGATATGTTGTGAAATGATGTTTGGTGGCAGTTGTTTAAGTAGTACAATGCGCAGATACATACCTATTATGTATGCATTTCTAGGGTCTGGTATTTACTATTTCCAGCGCCGGCTTAACTTAAAAATTTAACGTAAGATGAATCAACCCAGTGCCTATTTGCATTGTTTGGTTTCGAGGTTTCCCTAATATTTTTCCTTCTTGATTCCATTTGAAATTAAATAACTCTTATTAGCCCAAGGCTCTATTATGGATTATTTTGTTAGCGATATTTTTTATTGTTTTGTTATCGATACTTTTATCGATTTTGTTATCGATATTTATCGATTTTGTTATCGTTATTTATCGATTTTGTCATCGATATTTTTATAGATTTTATTTTCGATAATTATCGATTTTGTTATCGATATTTTATCGATCTTGTTATCAATATTTCTCGATTTTATTGTATATATTTATCGATTTTGGTATCGATTTTTTAACGATATTTAACGATTTTATTATCGATATTTGTCGATATTGTTATCAATATTTATCGACTTTTTTATAGATTGGGTTATCGATTTTTTGATCGATATTTATCGATTTTGGTAGTGATCTAGATAGAAAAAAGACAAGAAATATAACCTTAAGCACAAGCAGATGTATGTACATGCTATGTATGTATGTATATTAGCGTGGGTCAATTAAAAAAGTTGATTCATATCCTTGCGATTCTGGTACTAT
>NW_016187922.1:0-4251 GCF_001687245.7 Rhagoletis zephyria
TGTTATCCCCTTACGCTAACGTCCTGAAATTTGGCAAAGCTTATGACGAGAAATTTTAGGTATTGGAAAAGGGGGCGTGGCGCCTCGTATACAATCTGAAATTCTCATATCGCTTATCTTTGATATGGTAATAAAATTTTATACATCTGAATTTAAACAGGTGAGTATCATTCAACAGAATGCTTGCTATTGTGTTCTTAGAAGGAGCATTATATTTTTTCCGATTGGTGGCACAGGTATTAAGAGTTACCTTAAAAAAAAATTCTATTCATGGTCAGATTTGCTTTGAACAAATATTAGTAATTTGAAATTTGGTGTAAATTGGTAGCGCAATCGTGTGATGGTAAAATATTGGGCTTTGTCCCAATCTTTACCAAAAATGGTGGTAAACGGCTTTTAGAGAAGGAAATATAATATTTGGTTTCAAACTTTCGAGGTAGTTACTTAATCTCCACAGATTCTGATGAAGAGAAAGAGGATTTTATGTAGATGTGGACAATTTTGTTTTTAACCTTCTAAAAGGCTCCTCAAACGTAAAAACATATTCACAGTCTGAATTGGTATATGTTTAACATACTACGGTTAGGCATCTCATCTATACCCAAAAATATGTATGAATATTTTTTATAAAAAAAAAATGTTGGTTCCCATTTCGGGCTACTAAAGAAATTGCTACGAGACTTGGTACTTTGATTTTAAGTTGTCCTGTAAATTGACCAGCAAAATAAAAAAGTGTATGACAAAAATTTGTCCAATTTCCATAACTGACCTAGTATCGCCCAGTTTATTGTATTTAAAAAGTTTAAATTTTTATTTATTTCTAAAATATTTTTTTTTTATATAGATTTCTGAGGTACTGACTACAGTGTGCAAACCTCTATCACACATGTATGTGGCAGATCTACCACATATTATTTTTAATTGGGGTGTGTACCACTTCTACCACACAAGGCTTAAAATCTACCACATTTTTAGACAGAACATTTGTTTAAATTTGCACATAACTCTTAAACTTCAACTCAATTCTAATACGAAATATAAAAATTAATCAATAAATTTTTAAAAAGGTACATCATAAATTTTGCTTTAAATACATCTGTGCGTTAACTTTTTAATATTCCAAAAATCCGCATATTTATATTTGCTAAAGTACTATGCAATGAAAAAATAATTAGGTGGATTTTTTTGCATAAATAAATCTATAGGATTTTACTCAAATTAATGAAAATATTTTTTTCTTCGTGATTATATTCCCTAACTAGAACACCAATGTTATACTTGTTTTTGTATCAATTGCGTTGAATCTGTACGATCGACTAGCACTTATATTTCCCCATGTAATTTTTGAGTTGTGCCTCTTTTGACGACGGTGTGCGATATGTATACCTAATGAAAATATTAATTTAAAAATCTACCACATCTTATTCAAATCTACCAGATTTTTTTCAAATTGTACCACACTAAAATAAAAATGGGTTTGCACACTGACTGACTAGGCTAAAATACTTAAACTTTTTTGTTTTATGTGTTTTTGTGAAAACTCATGGTGTAATTATACCAGGGGAAGTAAAAAGAGCGTGGAGATTTGAAATTATCTTATTTGAAAATTTGCCTTCAAAAATTTCTATAAAAATGTCAAGAAAACAAAACGAGGGCTTATGTACAGATACAAGCAAAGGAACATGCGACTAATACCACTTTTGAACACTTTATTTGGAAAGAACTGTTCGCTTTTGTTCGAGCATGCTCTATGAAGAGACTTATTGTGCCCCTTTATAACCGAACGGGTATAAAAATCGATTAGTTACATTTAAAAAATATAAATAAAGATTTGCGCCAGCCGCGATTCGAGCCAAGGTGCTCAGGTTTATGAAGCGAACACTCTCTCTTCTTGCCAACGCCGCACTTGAAATTTCATTGAATAAGTGCGTACTTGGGATGTTAATTTTTTCAATTTTTAGGATCCCGGGATTTTCGGGATGTCGTTGGTTCAATCCCGGATCAGTCACGGGATTTAGATATTTATTATTTTTCAACGACTTAACATGAAAAAATTGCATCAATATAACCATACCATATAATATATAATAAGTAAATGGGTTTGAAATGTACTTTTAATTTAAAGTGAAAATTATTTCATAAGTAACACAACGAAAGACAGTAATTGAATTTCTATGCATTTAATAATACTTTAGTGTGTACATATCTGATAAAGTAATTTAAGGTATGTTGAAAAAAGCTCGATTAAATAAAATTAAATCAAAAAATTTATTTTCTGGTTGAAATAAGTTAATAATACTGATGGCAGAAATAAACGAAGTGCCTTCATTCGACTAGTTTTGTCTATATTCCTTTCGTTTATCCAAAATTTAAACTTTTTTTATAAAAGTCTACCTCATATTTCACATAATTAACTGCATAAATGGGCATTTCTCTGGCGTTATAATTTTTTTTTTTAAGACTATCGAGCCCTAACCGCCAAAATAACGTAAGCGAATTTTTTTTTTAATTTTCTTTTTGATGCAGAAATATTCCTAGAGCATCTAGATGCATTTCTGCATCAAAACGAATATTTTGAAAAAAATTTCACTCACGTTATTTTGGCGATTAGGGCTCGTTATAATTTCAAAGATATGGTTAATTCCAAAATTTATTTTAAAAAAGTATGGATACCAAATGAAATAATTTATTTGGGTTCACAAGAACGAATAGGAATTGAAAATTACCCTTTAATCTATTTTATTTTTTTAAGATAATAAAGTTAGTCCTTAACATATAATTTTGTCAAAAATAAGAATTTAAAAATTTCAAGGATAAAATTATAAAAGGGTATTTTCAATACCTACCCGTCCCTTACGGACCAAAAAATGTAATGTGTTTCAACTCTACAGAATCTTCTCTTTCATTTGATACCCATACTGGTTTCTTAAGTATATAGCATAGAAATTTTTAAATCATTTTTTGAATTACTCATATCTTCCAAATTTCACAGTTCTTTAAAAAAATCCTGACGTCAGAGAGAAAAATTAAGAACGCAATTTTACTATATTTGGCCCTTGGTTTGGCGAATATATTGATTTTTTTTTGTGTTCAAAATTGCCTGCTGTAAGGTGTTATATGTATATTGAGCTACACATTTATAAAAAAATGTTAAATGTTAAATAAACAAAAGAAATATAGCCAAAACTGTTCAACATAAAGCGTATCTATTATTGCCACCAGTGTAAATTACAATTCCCGAAGATCCCGGGATTTCGTTCATCGTACCCATTAGAGATAAGTCAAGGACTAATTGGTCTAGGATTATATTGCAATAGAAAAAAAATTGGACCTTCGGAACGGACCACCTACAGCGAAGTCGCGGTAATAATACAGATTCTGACATCCAGTTCTGTTTAAAGTGTTTTATTTAAAAATAAAAAACAAAAGTATAGATGCATCACTTTTTTCTGATCTCAAAAACGAAAATTTGGTTATGACATATGTGACTTACATACATATGTACGTACTGTTCTACTTTTCTGTATTTTTACTTCATATTCGGATTCAGCGCAGAATTTTACAAAAGAAATGATGGTCAAATACTACACTGCGCATTTCATGTCGACTAGTGAAATTGAGATACGAGATATGCAAAAAAAACTCTAAACGTCAAATAATAAAATGCAGCGACGACAAACGAAAAATGCAACATGCTTGTTATTTAATAATGAAGAATGAAAGCTAGCAAGAACACTTGAGAGGATGTAGTAAGGATAAGTTAACAAAAAATATATCCTAACTGGTTGATTGGCATAATGACTTTGCTGAAAAGTTAAATGGCTGCGAAACGAACTAAAAACTCACGTCGAGGGGTAATTATAGAAAGTTAAAAACATAAAAAAACATAAAAACATACATATCGTCGTTTAACGTATAAAACCGCGTATCGTCGTTCTGCAAAACCTAGTAACTGACATTTGTGCCAAAAAAGTTATTTGCTCACCGGAGGCTCCTGGCATCAAGCCCTTATCCAATTATAGCTAAATAGATTCATAGCAAAGAGAGAATAATTTGGTCGAGATCGGTCAAGTAGTTTTTGAGATACGCATATATGATATAAGTGGGTGGTGCCAAGCCCATTTTCCTAAAATTTTATGAAAAAAAAATTTTTTGCTTAAGAGCCATTGCACATATGTATCCATTTTGGGTAAATATTGATGAATTCCTTAGCCGCTCTGCTCAAAAAATCTGCACGTCCGGAACATATAC
>NW_016187923.1:0-4251 GCF_001687245.7 Rhagoletis zephyria
ATGGTTACGGATGAGGTGCAGAGATCTCAGAGTAGATTCAACAAAGTGTCATCTTTCCCCAACTAATAGCAGTCAATACAAACAGAATTGATTTAATATTTTCCATATGATTTTTCTTCTACTGAGGAGCTCTCTCTGCTTCGAATTGGAATGTGAGGATCCGCCGAATGCTTTATGCATTGTTCTGGAGAATAACCCTGCTCGAAGTTGTTGTCAGATATTTTCGTCAGGTGCTAGTCTCATTCAACCTCAAATTACTAAAAAGCGGCCTTCTCCCAATTCAAACAATGTAACGGCATTAAACATAGCACAGCTTCGGAGATTTCTCTGATCTGGTCCCTGAGGAAATAAAAACTACTAGTGAACCCCCACGGCGTTAAAACGCACAAGATTTCAAAAATCTACAAACTATTCCAAATATTAGTAAGTTATAAGCGATTCAAGTGTCATATTTCTTCTAAATCCATGCAGCCATTTCGCATAGTGGGTTTTTTAATATTATCAAATTTTAAATGACCCTGTACCGATAAGAAGTTTCTAATTTCAAAAAAGGCAAGGTCTTTATTTTTCAGGTTATACAAATTTTCTTCGAGTTAACTTCTACAATGTTTAATTTGAGTTCGAAGCGAATTTTGTTTAAATTCACTAAAAACCTACCTGGAAGCCTTTTAAAACCCTTTTCGATTGATATCCATCTTTTAAAAATTCAATTAACAACAATTAAATAATTCGAATGCAGCTTATAGAATACGTGGCAACCCTCCTAAATATATTTCAGATATAAAGCATTTTCAACAACATTACGATTGACACGCATATTTTAATAATTCATTTGACTTTTTAAATAATTTGAATATTTGAACAGGTGGCAACCTTCTTCAAACCGAAAAAATATTTCTAGTGTTCAAACTAAAGATTTCTTAACAAATTTGAAAACACATATTTGAATTAGGTAATTGCCCTAATTTAAGTAAGTTGGATTTTTTAAACAGGTGGCAACTCTTCTAAATATATTTCTGAAATAAAGCTTTTTCAAAATCATTTCGATAATATCCACCTTTTAATAATTCGTCCAACTTCTTAAATAATTTGAATGCCACTTTATAAACACGTGGCAACCCTCTTCAAATATTCTAAATGTTCAGACTCAAGTTTTTTTAACACCCTTTCGCTTCATATTTAAAATAAATAGCGTAAAAGTTAATTAATTTTGACTTTTTAAACAGGTGGCATCCCTTTTCAAAGGTAGTTTCGCGCTGAGATATTCTTAAATATTCTCCCTCTAACATTACGATACATATTTCAATTATTTGATGATTTAAGTTGAAGTTTATTTTTTAAACATGTTGACATTAAAAGCAGGTGGAAACCCACTTCAAAATATTTTCAAACTGCTGAGCCCCCTTTTGTTTGGCACCCATATGTTGAAACATTTGTTTCCTATTTAATTTCCTTAATTCAAATTAAATTTTACTTTTTAAACAGGTGGCAACCCTCCTAAATTTAAGTTAAGAAATAAAGATTTTCAAAACCATTTCCACTGATACCCGTTTTGTAATATTTTATTTTTTTAGATAATTTGAATATATTTTTTTAAAAGGTGGCAACTTTTTTCAAAAAGGTAAAACCTTATTACATATCAGCAGTCCAAGCCTTTTAATTTGACACCTCATTTAGGAAAATCGAACGAACGGCGCGGTTATTATGGCATTGCTTATTAAATAATTTGAGTACAATTGTTCTACAGGTGGCAACTCTGTCCGAAAATATAAAACTAGTTTGCACATCTACAGCCCATGAGTTTAATTTAGCACCCCATCTTTGAAAATCGAGCGAAAGGTGCAGACAAAAAATTTTTAATATTCCATATATATCCATATATAAAAACAAAAGATTTCTTTATCTTAATCTGGATCTGGATCTCTGTAAGGAGAGTTTTGCCAACAGCCTACCTAAAAACTTTGATGTTTGCTACTCTTGGACTAAGCGACCCAAGATGACGCACTGAAGGCTATGTGTTGACTGCATATTTCAGATTGAGGCGCAATCATCGAAGTTCTGAACACAAAAAGAGGTTTTGAAGAGATGAAGAGGTCCAGACACTATCTTAGAGAGCTCGGTGAAACTTTTTATGCTAACGGATTTAAGACGGTATTCTGCTTTAGGTACAATGGCAATGATATTTCAATAGGAGGTCTTTGTAATACTTACTTGTGGGTGAACTCCTTTGCCAAATGGAATAATCTTGACTCATTTATGTGTGTATGAATTGGCGAACTGTGGATCTTTAAAGAGAGACTCCAATTGGAGGAGAGCCAATTTTGGGGCCAAGTTTAGCAGAGAACTTATGGATAAGGCTCATGAAAACAGTCGGTATAATAGAGACACCTGTCAAAGAATTAAATGTTTCCTGATTTTTTTGTGAGAAATTTCCGTCTCTAACAGAGAAGGAATTATTTTTGAGACCGATTACGGAACACAGAACATAGGGACAACATATGAGCGCTCTGCTCGGGATAGTGTTTGGAAACAATATGCTAGAAGAGATGAGAGGCTGTCAGTTAGTTTCATTGATGGTTAAAGGTCGATTTCTGGTTACCTTATGTCTATAACTTGGTTGAAGGATACCCAAAACTGGTGACTAAATGATCATCTAGTCTTATTCACTAGAAAGTACAAGATCCGCAGTGGAAATATTCCTTCGATAGGGCGAGTTCGCTTGCGGTTTTCCGACTCGAGGCTGATCGTAGTTAGGAAGCTGCTGTCGAAACCTAACATTTAGGAAAATGTGAGAAAGACGTCAGTTGCCTTTGATTGCAGCGGGGGAGCCATTGTTACTAAGAGATGTTGTCGCTCGAGCAAGATACTTTCTTAGCTCTATGAAACTGTACTAATTAGGCAGCTAAAGCACCTAGAAAAGGCTGACCCTATTGGTATAAGTAGTTTATTGCCATGCTGAGCATCGCGCCTATTAACAATGCAGACAAAACAGCCACAGTGTGGAGTTAAATTATGCCCCAGAAAACCGGCTACCTTACAAGCTCATCAGCTCGCTGTCTGGGCACTCTAAAATTCTCAAACGTTTCGATTTTGACCTTGATTACACACATTCCCTCAAGGGTTACGAGCGCTGGACAAAACGACGAGCAAAATTGAAAGGGCGCCTTGCCTTTCACCCCCATGAAAGCCTATGAAACTCTTTCGGTTCTTCTTGCGCTAAATTCTAGTCTTGCTGAAATGATTCTAGACAAATCTTACCTGCCCTAGAGAGTAGCTAAATTTTGATATTGAAATTCTAGAAAGTACTATATCTAGCTAGATGTAAACACACCTCGGATCTGCTTTGATAATAAGTTTTCGATAAGAATCTCCGTTAGTAGCGAATGGTAAGTTGTAAAAGCTTAAAAAAGCATAGAGCACTGTTTCGGTCAATATACTAGCCTATCGGGGGCTAGAAGACGCATATTGCACCATTAATACTTTGACCCTCTGCAGTACCTAAGCGCGGTAGACACTCATGAATTCCCCCTTTTCATTAATATAACCTATTGGGAACGAAACGAACTCCCAAAGCTCAAATCAAAGCTTTTAAAAGCTCGACTAACTTTGCATTTCAGCTAACTTTTACTTTACTATTTAAAACGAAAAATGTCTTGCATCAAAATTATTTTTAGAAACTCCCGCTGAATTTGCTACTTTACACTAATAAGCAAAAGCAGTGATTATTATTTCCAATTAATAAGGAGATACATGAACTTTTTCTCGATGATAATGAGCACGCGTTTACTTCTTTTATTTAAGTATCCTAAACGGAGATCAATTTTTAACTGAGATGGCAATGCCAGTATTAAATTTCGTGCTTTTTTTTCCCAAACAATTGGCTTGATTAGTTTTGGACGTCAATTTGCCAATTATGTGTTTACTAGTGCAAGTTATAATAGAATAATAATTATATTGTATGCAGTAAATCAGGAAAGCGATTGCAAACAAAGGGAGCTCTCTAAGTAACTGCTTTGTTCGCGATGCAATGTTCCTGCTGAAGATACCTATTACAAAGCACTGCACAGCAACTGACAATGGCAGCGCAATACTTACTCCAACTCCTGCTAGTGCATTGACAGCAGTTGCAGCTGAGTGTTGTTGCATAAACTGTTGCAACTACTAGTTCGAGTATAAGCTCTGTATGATGGTGCTACACCAATGCACGCACACACGCACAAACAAGAATGCCAACAACCTTTTGCTGTCAGC
>NW_016187924.1:0-4251 GCF_001687245.7 Rhagoletis zephyria
CCTTGTTTTCTTAGCCTTTTGATCAATACTCGCTTTTCCTCTGTACAGTCCTTTCCTCTGCCCCTAGGAAGAAAACCCCAATACATAAATTACCAATAATTAATTAGCATNATTTTTATGTGCAAAACAATATTACGTGTCTCCATCAACTAGCAAAGCTGCACTAGAATAACTACCGCAGCAATAAAATTTTGTTTCATATTTTTGTGCTAGCGTCCCGTTATGTGTACCGCTATTGTACCGTGTCACTTACGTGCGCTCCGACAAAGTTATGCAGCAATATTCATTTTTAACACCGGCACTCCTATTATTTTGTGGACAACTGTATGTAGTGTCGACAAGTAGTCGCCTTCGGACAATGCCTGTCTTATTGTGCTGGTAGATATTGTTGACCCAGTTTTCATTTCACTGCATACTTGCCACTTGCCACTTTGTTAGTAGGAAGCTGTATTTGCTGTTGTTATTGTTTCAAGTATTTAATGAAATTCAAAAGAAATGGGTTAATTTGATTAATTCCATTCTTCCGGCGTTTTCATTGAATTGGAATTTGGTATAAAGGGAGGCAAAAGTAAACAAAATGTTTATCTTCGAATCAGAAAAGAAAGTGAATGTGTCCGTTTGAGTATCCTGAAAAGTAAATACAATCACATATATATTGACACATACATATGTTAAATACATACATATATATATCGTCGTCTGAGGTACAAAACCGCGTATCAACAAAATGTAAAACCGCGTATATGAGGTAGCATAAGTTATTTTCTAGAGAGTAAAACCCAGGGACGGAAAATAATCATTAGTTTTTTAATTTTAACCCATAAAATCAACAAGTTGTAATCGTCGAAAAACAATTTTAATTATACTTACGTATTTGTGTTCATACGTCCTACTGCAATTTACACTTATTTTTATTTTTCGAGTTTGACAAATAGAAATTAAAAATAATTGTTAATATTTGAGCTTTAGTTTTTTCCCTCAATTATTTCATCGATCAATAATAATGATTATTTTATGATTTTTATTTTTTCGCTCAAAGATAATAATTATTAATATTTTTATTGTGCTTTGTACCACGATTGTTTATTAGGAAAAATTGAAAAAGCAACAAAGTCTAAGTGGTATAAGTTATAGCAGCTATTTCGGAGATCACCACATCTCCTCATCAGACTTCTTTTTTCTAGACTTCAGCAGAGTTTTATTTTTTCACTTAACAATAATAATCATTAAAAAAATCTAAAGCTATACCAGCGTGATTTCTGTCATATCCTTTTGAGAACTAGTAACACCCTAATAAAAGGAATAAGTCCCAAAATTTCCAGGTCAAAATTTCAGTAAGTTGCGTCTGCATGGCCTTTCCAATTTTATAAATAATCATTATACTTAAGTGGAAAAATAATACCCAATAATAATTATTATCTCTGAGCGAAAAAATAAATATCATAAAGTAACACAGGCCTCCTGTAATACGATGAAAAATGCCGTGGAATTTACTAATACTCCTCATTTTCAGAATATCAACGAATTTACTAAACTCAACAGACGACTTCTCGGTGATAAATAAAGATTTTTTAAAGCTTTAAAATTAATTTTGGAGGGGAGGAGTAGTGCTTTTAGATAACGAGATTTTCTTTCTGAAAAAAAAAGAAATTTTCATCGTGTCACTATAGCTCAAATGTGCCCAAAACTCGTGATTTATGTACTTTTAGGTTAGAATTTCTCGAAAACCTGACGTGATTGCGCAAATTCTGGGGTCAGATTCGCATTCAGCACGTTAAAGACCTTCGGAAAAGTATAGTCCGATTCTTGGTTAAAAAACCTTGTAATCATTATTTGTGGTCGAAAAAAATAAAAGTCAAGTAAAAATTATTTCCGTTAGGCGAAAAAGTAAAAATCAATAATAATTATTATCTTTGGGCGAAAAAATAAAAGTTATAAAATAATGATTAAATGCTGATATAAATTATTTTACTCACATGATTACCGTCCCTTTTTTATAAAGTATACGCAACATCTGGCTACTATATTTCATGACGAATGGATAAGGCCTAAGCCAAGAGCTTGGGTGAGTAAATCCAATTTTTGGCAAAAAATGTCAGCTACGCGGTTTTGCAGAACGACTATACACGGTTTTGTACTTTAAACGACGATATGTATATTTCTGTATTAGTATTTGATTATAAGAGTACGTAAAAAGATAGTGGTAGGCGGATGCTTTTAAAATTGGCATTATGCATATCACGTTTGCAAAAATGTGGGAGCTAAAGGGCACCCATATGAGGCTGCTGTAGCCGGGTAGTTAGATGTGCGAACTTATTTTGAGGTTCAATTCTTGGTGGGCAAAATGTCCAAGAAAGGTAAACAAGTTTTTTTTTCACACCCAGAAGCTTGGCCACACACGTTGCAATAATGTGAGCGCCAAATCTTAATATATAAAAATCTTCGTTCGTTTACGCTAATCTCCTAAACCTCTTAACCGATTCCAATGAAATTTTGTGGGTGTGTATGGTTGGTTCCATTTTCAATACCATAAATTGTTTATAATGACTTTTGCTAAAATTTCAAAATCAAAAATTATCAAAACAAATTCTATGGGACTGAGAAATATTATTTTCTACTTTTTAGTCCATTTATAGAAGCGTGGTACATTAAAAGTTTATTTAATTTTTAATTTTTGTTTATACAAATATTGAAATTTTGACTTACATAGTTTTGGTTAGATAACGAGCTACACTTTCATATAAAAAATAATAAACATTAAATGAACGACATGCAAATAGCCAAATAATGTTAAAATGGTTCAGTCATGGGTAATTTATTTGAAAATTACCCTAAAATTGCCCTAATCTATATATATATATAATACGCGAAGGAAAAATTGGTGTCAAACTAAAGGGCTTGGCTAGATGTGCAATACAATTTTTTTACAGAGTCGCCACCTGATAAGAAATTTAGCTCAAATTATTTAAAAGTTAAATCCATTGTTACAATATGGGTATTAACCGAATCGTTATATCTTAACTACGTGTAGGAGGGTTGCCACATGTTTAAAAAATGTATTTCAATTTTAGTTAAAGGAATTTCGTAAGTGAATAAGGTATCACTATATGGGTGTCAGACAAGAAAGGTTTAAGGAGGTAGTAATTTGGAATTGTTTTAAAGAGGGCTGCCACATATTTGAGAAGTCGAATTAAATATTTTATACCCAAGTTATATGAAGTATCAAAAATGGATGTCAAATGAAAGTGATTTAAGAAATATTTAATTTGACAACTTAGAATATTTTTGATGTGTTTGAGGGTTGCCCCAGTTTAAAAGGTTAAATTAATATTATCTAATAATATAAATAAATTACTAAACGATGGTTATCAATGGAAATTGGTTTAAAATCCTTTATTTCAGACCTTTATTTTTTTTTTGAAAGTCGTATTTAGTTTAATTATGCATAAGTTAAATGAAATTTTTAAATATGGGTATCAAACGAACGAGTGTTAAGAAATCTTTAAATTGAGCATTCAGAATTTTTTAAGGGCGTCAGAAGAGGGCTGCTACCTGTTTAAAAATTCAATTCAAATTATTTGTTAAGTAAGGTTCATTTCCAAAAGATAAATATCAATTGAAATCGGTTTGAAAATAATTTATTTCTGAACTGTGTTTAAGAGAGTTGCCATGTGCTTAAAAAATCAAATTCAAGTTAATTCATCAGTTAATTGAAATGTGTATAACCATTCCAGACGGTAAATAGATTTTAGTTTGAAAATACTTTTGAACGGGTTGCCACCTGTTTGGAAAGTCGAATTTGTTTTATTTATACACAATCTACATAAATATAATATCGAAAATTATTGCCAAACGAAAGAGTTGTCAGAAAATTTTAGACTGATAATATTTTTAATTATGGTTGCCACCTATTTAGAAGTCAAATAAGTCAAATTGACAAGATATATTATGAAATTTTTGACGAAGTTATTTGCTCACTGAGAAGTAAATTTTATACTGAATCGGCAACGTAGAAACTTCATTCTTGGTGAGACAGTAGATATTAAGAGTACTTTTCAGTGTCCCAATAGTCACATTCATTCAAATGATAGATACATAAAACTAAGAAATCGTTTGGTATTTTTGTTAAATTTAATTATATTTAAAATAATTGTTTACCGCGCGGATTTTTTTCAATTTGAAGATGAAAACCAAAGACGATATCAATTTGCGTTAAACACACATATATATATTAGCACAGATTTTTTATAA
>NW_016187926.1:0-4251 GCF_001687245.7 Rhagoletis zephyria
TTTGTGGTTTGCTTATTTTGCTTGTGGCTTGCTCTGCAGAAGTTCGTTCAATATTGTAAATGGTTGTTTTGAGGTCAGATGAGAAATTCAAAAATGCTAGAATCTATTGACAATAATGTGAAAATGTGTAATATTTAGATGACGTTGTCCACACAACTCTTCTGATTAAGTATGACATATGTTCGTCACTCAGAAGACTTAATATGAATTATGAGGAGCACATGTATTTTAACTTGAAGAGATACATATATTTATGAGAGATTCTAGGCCATTATATTAATGGTTTGACCTTGCGAAACCACCAACCCCAAATATTTTCCTTAAAATGAGGTGTATTGAATAGAATGGTCACTTCAAGGAAATAGAAATTTTTATGGACGGATTTTGCATGAAATCGATACAGGAGTATATACAAAAATTTTGAAAATATGCATAGTAGATATTCGAGTTTTATTTTTTGAAGCCACTGCGACTTACCGAAAGTTTATTAATAATTTTTCCGAACAACGGTATGCCACCTGGAATATATCGCTCTTTTCCTCCATTTATATTTATCACAGTCAACACACTTGGAATTTTCCTTCGCCTCTAATCTTGCATGTTATCCTTTTAAGTAAGTATCGCATAGGAGTGTGCGGCGCTCCATAGAAAGGATGGACCTAATGAATGATAAGCCTAGGGGGCAAAACAAACCAGTCTGTTGCTGTGTTCGGTCTTCTGCTCCATCCGTAGTCCGCAGGTGCAGGGTATTGTGCGAAAATTCGGGTACGGCGTTATGCCATCTTCAGTATAATTCTTCGGCCTGCGTAACGAACTTTAATAAGTGTTCCAGAATACATGATCGTCTGAGCCTTTTGAAAGGACAGACGTTACAAAAAAAAAAAAAATAGTATATGTTAATGTGGAGACTACTTTCCCAGAACTTTATCTTAAGGCTAGTTTGGGAAAGGTGTAGATAATTAACAACGAGAGAGGTCTTCACGCTTATCAACTACTCAATCAACTACAAATCAACTACTTTACTACTACTAACTGTTTAATATGGCTTGAAACAGGCAAATAGTCAAGTACAATTTACGTAGCTATGTACATTAGGGTGGTCCTTAAAAATTAAATGAAAGATTTGTTTTCAATCTCACCCCTCATTCAATAATACCACGGTTACAGAAATCATATATAAATTTTGGTCACGATTGTAGACGGTTAAGGCGTGTTGCATAGGGAGAAAAGTATAGACCCCTCTATAGAAACTCAAAAAACTTAAATTATTTTTTTTTTTATATTTAATACCCAAATTCGATACTACCGTAGTCGAAGATATCACATATAAATTCTGCTCCCGATCGGAGTCGGCTAAGACGTCTCCACAGGGTTAGCAGAACTTAGACCACTGTGCGACACGCCTTAACNCATATGTTTACTTTTCAAGAATATTTATGTAAATAAGTTTTCTACGGAAGCCACTGTCTGCAAAGTAGCAACCCTCGCCACTTGAGCATCATTTTATCCCCTAAAACATTTACAAAATATTAAATCGGCATAGCTTTGCCTATTATCGTGACGACGCCTACGGATATTAATGGTTGGCTAGTTACATATGTATGTATGTATGTGTGTGCACTTCGCCGCTACTCATCGTTTTATTTGGGGGCCTTATCTTATCGTTGCTGTGGCTATGGAAATGCTAAATGTTGTAGGCATTTACATAACTGCTGTTATTAGCGAAGCACCACCGTGGACCACAAGTAATTGAAACAAGGTACCGGTAATCACCAGGTGACATTAAGAGAGGAAGGGGAGGAGTATACCAATTCATTAAGTAGTTTAACTGAAATTACTTGACAGTAAAGGTGTATAGCGATGTTTAGTGGAAGCGCAGGATTAGCTACTTTAGAACGGACCTTAGAGGGAGAAAAGTAAGTTTACGAGAATATCCCAGAATGTTGACACAAAAGAACGCAGTCTGAAAAACTATCCGCAAATGATTTTTGCAGAGACGAGGTTGCAAGTTTCGTAATACTGATATATTGCAATATCACTTTTCACGCCCAAGATGTGTTCTGAACAGCAGGCGGAGATATTCTGGCGAGGGACTTCTCGTTTGCACATCCGCTCCTGGAGTTATCCTGCATAAGCAAAACCACAAACACCACCTTTGGTCGACTTCTATGCCTTATCTGGGCCTCCCACTTAATCTATTTATATGACTATTAAGGGAGACTTTGAACCGCTTGAGACCAAAGTGGTTTCAAGAAAAGCAACACAGAATATTCTCAGGCTCAGGAAAGAAATGGGATGGGTTGGAGACGAATAAGCAAAAAGAAAAGTCTAGACATTCCACTACTTTTTCTAAGCCCTCAGGTAGTCCTAGAGACAGGACTTAAAGGAAAGGGATATAGGTGGGGTGTGAATTTATTGCGCCTCTGCAAACTTACCAGAATCCTATGTATATACATGAACCTTAGCAATTTGTTGCGGGAAAGCGAATGTATCTCGTCCATTCTCAATACAAACGACCGAAAAATATACCATACAAGTCCGGCGAAGACCGGCAGAGAGAATGTTGTATACTATCATCATCCTCCAACATGTTGCTTCGCTAAGGAAAGTCATAGGTTAAATTACAAAAATATTTATACGCCAAAGTGAAGTAAATTTACGCAGTGTCGTACAGGAGAATAAGACAGATAAAGAATAATTATGGCCTCCATGAAACTAAAAATCTGTTAGAAATTAGGGCAGATAAGTAATTGTCGCTTGGCGCGCATTACCTCCTATTCGCCAAATGCAATAAAATGAAAGCTGTTTGCGATGGATACGCATATGGGGGTAGGGGATGCACGTCCAAACGGTAGCCACTCCTTTAAAATGGTTTTTATATGTTGGAACTGAGGATGAAGGAGACAGTTAACACTTCCTTTGCGTATCATCAGTCCTTGCAAGTGTATGAATAAGGAAACTTAGGCAACTATTCCCACAGCATATTTCGATTGTGCAATTACCTCCCTCTCTACAATGCACTCAAGCTTAGTAGTACTCCTAACGGACTTTTTGTGAAGAATCTTAACTCCAGTTTAGTAGCTTACTTTAGTTTGTTATTGGAGTTAAGTCTCCATGGCAAAAATGCTAGTAATTGGCCATGCTTTAGAGAGTGAAAAATATGCTAATTGCTCATCATAATGGTGACAAACTCAGGTTTAACTATCCAACCAGCCAGTATTATAAAAAAGTAAAGCATATTCAGGCAACACATAAACTTTAAGGGCATCTTTAGTATATATTTATAAAGCTTCTATCGAACATCAAAAGCACTAATTGGAAATTAAGCTGTTTATCGGATAGTGCTTATCCGCATATAAACAAAAGCAACACCAATCACTATTGGTTGTGTACAACGCCAACCAGTGCTCAATTAAAACGAAATCCTTGCATTTTCATTAATTTCCTGTAGGCCGGTGGTGCTAATTTCCGCAATCCCACCGCTGCTGCAATGGGCAAAAACATAGAACAACAGAATAATAGGAAAATATATGCACATCTACATACAGTATTGGCCAATACAATCGCACCCCCATTTCAAATTGATATTGTTTACCACTCATGTTTATTTATTTATTTTTAGGAGTTTTCAATTAAAATACAGTTCATTGTCAAACTAAACCCACAATAACCTAAGTTTAAAACTTTGTGGGAAACTACAAAACAATTCAACAAATTTTCACTAAATTTTCAAACTTTTTCCCCAGAAGTGTAAGAATTTTGCTGAGTACAGAGTTTTATAGCCCATCGAATTTTAGTCTAACAATGTGAAAACTTCAAGTGGTTTAAAATCACCGTTGATTTTTTAGAATTTTTTTCGCCGAAGGTGTTACGAGTTTCTTCCATATAAAAATAAATTGTTTATTCGTTATATGGAAGCAAATGCGACGAAAAAAAAACCAAAAAATCAACGGTTATATTTATTGTGAGACTAAAATTGAATGGTCTATAAAACTGCGTACTCAAAAAAACTCTAACACTTATGAAAAAAAAGTTTGAAGTTTAGGTGAAAATTTGTTAATTTTTTTTGTAGTCTTTTTCAAAGTTTAAAACTTGGGTTTGTATGAGATTTGTTAGAGAAGGAACTTTATTTTAATTGAAAATTCTTAAAAATTAATAATTAAGCATAAGTGGTAAACAATATTACTTTGATATGGGGGTGATATAGATATGGCCAATACTGTACATGTATGTATGTATATGTACAACACT
>NW_016187927.1:0-4250 GCF_001687245.7 Rhagoletis zephyria
AAGAAGTGCTCTCCCTGACGCTGCTGTTGTGTGTGCATACCTTTCCAATTAGCCGTATTCATTCATTCCTCCTCCTTGCTGAGTATTCCAATTACTTGTAATGTTGACGGGTGGTCAGCATGGGTAATTGTCATTTGGTGGCTACTACTACCATAGCTATAATTAGCCCTTATTCAACGAGCTCCCTTTCTCACCCTCCTACTCAAGTTCAATTGAGCACTTCTTCTAATTTGTCAATTAGTGGTGGTGGTGGTCATCTCCTTTCTGACACATTTGAGCCGTTCTTTACAATTAGCGATTCTCACGTCTTTTGTACAAAAGTTTGTGAACGACTTTAGACGACGGGACGTTTTGCATAAGTTTAACCGATGATAATGGCGGTGATGATGAAGAAGGAGGACAAACTTGCAAATGGAGCCACCACCACCACCACCACCAGAAAGAAGTGTTCCCTTTTCAACTTGAGGTCTTCAATTAACGACTGAGGTTTTCGTTTTTCTTGCTTTTAGTTGCTGTTGTTGTTGTTGTTTACCAGGACTCGGCGATACATTCACACACACACAGTTTTGCACAAGTTTGAAACCAACTGAATAACCAAAAATAGAGACACTTTTGAGCTAATCGTCGACAAACCGCTCGCTGATGCCTATCCAAAAAATGAATGTCTGGTGGTGGTAGTGCACACACACTCATTCACTCACCCCTTTCTACTATCTCAGATCAGTCTGTCTGATAGAAACCGAAGAGATATCTCTTTCCCTTCTCCTCAAAACAATGTGCATTCAAAACAAGTACAACAAGTGCACTAAAGGTGAAGGTTTTCTCTCTTTTTTTGGCCAGTGTGTGTGTGAAAAACGGTGCGTGTCTGGAAAGTAGCGTTTGTACCGAAAGACGATGAAAAATGCTTCAGCAGCACAAGAAAAGGAAGCGAAATTGATTGCCCCCTTCTTCCCTGTCCTCTTAGATTGGCTGAGATTAGACCCGTTGGCTGAAGTACCGGTGGTGGTGGTGGTGGTGGTGGTACTACTTGATAGTCGACGGTGATGATGCCGTTCTTTAGCCAAAGCAGCAGCAACAGCAGCCAGGACGGCTCGGTAATCCGCTTTAGAGAATGACACACGGAGAAACAATTTAGTGCGCACGAAGTGTGCTGAGCAAAGAGAGAAAAAGAGGAGAGGAAGAGGGTAGTAAAATAAAATGAGGAAGAAGACATCGGACATGGTCAGAAAGAGAGGAGAAAAAGAAAAAGTTGAACAAAAATCCCCTTACAGATGAACTGACCGGCGGCCACTGTCACCAGTGGAAAAATCACCTTGGTGCACTTTGCTGCTTCCGCTGATGAAGAAACCGACTCTGCAACAACTGAACACCTGTAAAACGCCCACAACTCGCTCAATCATTCCGTTCCCCATCACCTTGTGCTGCTGTTCAAGCAAACTCATAATGTTGATGGTGATAACAAAAAAGCGTACAAAAAATGAAATGAAATGAATGTATGTGCAGCGCGGCAAATTGCCGGCAAGTGTTGTCGCCATTGTCGTTACTCTTTCGGCTGTCAACTGTTCGATTTCAGCCTTCAGCCCTGTGGAGCAGAACACAAGACAATGAGTCTTGTTCACAGTTGCAGTTGCAGTCGATGCAAATGACTCAATATTTCAAATGGCAGCAGCAGATAATGGGAAGCGACACTTCACCTCACTGTCACCATCATTACTATCGACAGGTCACCATCACCACCATCAGCACTGACAGGGTGACAAGCATAGCAGCAGTGACAGACAGCGAAAGCGATTAGAGCAGACAGCAGGGTCATTATCATGTGCTCGCACCACTGAGCACCAGGTCACGCTCGTGCTCGTGCTGCTCAGGATCGGTGCAAGGTGACACTTGTCGCCGGTGATGTGCAGACAAAAAAACTGCAGCAGTCTTCAGCAGTCATAATCAAAACACAGCCCACACTTTTAATATCACCTAGCACTGCTGCTGTAAAAAGAGAGNACCGGTGATGTGCAGACAAAAACTGCAGCAGTCTTCAGCAGTCATAATCAAAACACAGCCCACACTTTTAATATCACCTAGCACTGCTGCTGTAAAAAGAGAGGCTCAACTTTTTTTTAGTTTGCAACTTCAATCTAAAGACAATGACGCATTTTTTTACCGCATGATCTTCGCTTGAAGATGGCAATGCATAAGAAAACAGAGTAAATTAAATCAGAGCGGTGGTCAATCACCGAACAGAATCGGCGGCGACCGCGCAGGATAACTTTATATGAGGCTTCATTATTAATAAATTATAAATAGAAATCGATACAACAACACGGGGATGACACTGGGGAGAGGTGGGGGAGGGGTGGTGAATGAATCAGTGGTGATTCGAAAATGAAAGGGGGTAAAATGAAAGAAAAATGGCAATTATAATAATAAGTCGCTCTAACAGGAAGAGGGAGAATGATGAAGTAAGGTAAGAAGAATTGGGTTAGAATAAATTAAGTCGGTAAAGATGGTGATGAGGAAGATGAAGGAAAAGGAGGAAAAGACGAGAAACACTGGGTGTTCTTCATGATGAGAGGCGAAGGGAAGGGAAAAGATAAAGTATGAGCATCATGTCCACGAAGAGGATAAAAACATTCCATCTAGATGAATAGTGTGTGTTTGTAGAAAAAAAAGTGGGCCAAATTCAAATTGGAAAAGTAGGAGGAGAAGGAGAGGGATAAGGAGAAAAGGAGAAGAAGAAGAAGTAGAAGACAACGATAAATCTTTCGCTCAAGTTAACAAGACGTAGTAGTTCTGTGTGTAACGGCGCAGTGCAGTGAGACTGTATCGTAGACTGTGTTGTTCTTCACGGGGACAGGTAAGGTAAGGTAAGGTAAGATGAGGGGGTTTGATGGTTGAACGAAGAGAACTGCTTCACTTGATCAGAAGAAGTGAGGGAGACTTATCGAAGACAACACACAAGGCGAATTACGGTGAAGGAAGTGAGGGAAAGGTTTGATAAGTGGTGGGTGGTGGGTGATGATACAGATGAAGGTGATGATGAAGATGAAGAAGTGAATAAATAGAATTACTTTAGTCGAGACTGTGATTTGTGGTTGGAGGTTTGTCTCCTTGATCATCGGCTTGTTAAATGCTGCTTCGATGTTACAAGCTGAAAGGTGGTAGTGGTGGTGGTGGTCTTGGTGCGCAAAGTAAGCTCGAAGTTTTCATTGTTTACAATGACAAGGGCAAAAGATTCTGTGGTGAGATCTTTTCCAGCAGCAGGGCCACCTCATTTTTTCTCCAGACAGGTAGTGAACTGAAGGTACCAGACCCTGGTCAGTTTTCCGTTACCCGAATGACCACCAGCAGCACCTAAGACTCGTACATCAGTCGCTGGTAGTGCGGCTGAATCTCCCAGGTGGGCAGGTGCAGGCTGAACTCGAGGGCAATCAGCACGCCAAACTCATTGGAGAGGAGGTCTTTGCGGTTCAGGCGAAAGCCAGATTCAATTTTCTGTGAGTGTGTTTTCAATCCAAGAGAACAAAGAAGGATAAAGGAAAAGAGGATAAACAAACAAACAAACACATAGTCATTATTAGCAACTTCTAAAAGGAGACAGCATCGCCTGTGCGCAAGTCATTTACCTCCATTAGCAGCTTCAGCTCGCCGCCCTTGATGTCATTCAACTTGGCGCTGAGGAGAAGGCAGGCACCGGCGCACAGCTTGCGATTCGCCTTGGTGATCAACGACTTCAGAATCAGTTTCTCAAAGTACACATACGCCTGGGCGATGGTCAGAAAGTCGAGGCCACACTGAATAGGATAGAGGAAGTGGGAAATGGAAAAGAGGAAGAGGAAGAAAAGAAAGAAAGAATGGCAAAGGAGGGTAAATAATACAGTACGATAGTAGTTCGTTTCAGTGCCCAATCTCTCCAAACAGTCTCTCTCTCTCAAAAACAAATAAACATTGAACTGTCAGATTAGACTACTATCCACTATACCAGTCAGTAAGTAAGTCCGACGATTTGCAGAAAGACGCTATAAGAGGAAAGCCTGAACCGCTGCCGTCGCATGTGCTTAACTGCTGTTATCAACACAACACAAGAAGACAACTCTGCTTACCATCAACACCCAAACACACCACCAGTGCATAACTTATCATTAAGGAGGCTAGAGTGCCAGAGCTCCGAGCAGAAGACTGAACTGCTCAATGTGTTTAGACATCTCTCCCTCCCTCCCCTGACTTTACAAACATACACACGCACAGCTTTTCAT
>NW_016187928.1:0-4250 GCF_001687245.7 Rhagoletis zephyria
GATCATTTATGTATACATTTGTCTATATCTATCTCGATTCGTTTTGCCTGTTACAAACAACCGTTATGTGAACAAAGTTATAATACCCTTGTGCACAAGTGCGCTCGGGTATAAAAATGAAAACATAAATACAGAGATAAATATAAAGACAAAAATAGAGATAAAAAACGATAGACACAATGCTAGTGGCAAAGATAAAGATAGAGACAAAGAAAAATATAAAACTCAAGAATGAAATATATTATGTTATAGGTTATGGTATATTATGTTATGTTATGTTATGCTATGTTATGTTAAATTATTTTATATTTTCATGTTATGTTCGCTTATATTAGTTGTGTTGCATTTTATAATGCTATGCTGTGTTATGTTATGTTACGTTATGTCATGTAATGTTAAGTCGTATTATGTTATGATATGTAGTTATGGTATATTATGTTATGCTCTGTTATGTTATTTTATATTATATTGTGATATGTTGTGCTATGTTATGTTATGTTGTTCAACGCATTCGACCTTAACTCACCACAGCTCACTTCAAATCCACTCAACCCCCATCATCTCATATCAACTCCTCTTAGCTCACTTCAACTCACCTCACTTAATTTCATCTCAACTCAATTTACCTAAACTCAGCTTACCCTAATTAATGTTATTTCAGCTCAACTCACCTTATATCACCTCAGTTCAACTCACCCTAATTCACCTTAACTTATCTAAACTCACCACATCTGAACTCACTTTACTTCACCTTAACTCAATTCAAGGATATTATTGCCAAACAAACTACATTTTAGTTGATTGAACAACCGATCTTATGTTCTCTAAAACCACCTATGTAGGAAAAAACAAGCTGCAATTACGCCTGCGTAAAACCCATGCAGAACCACAAACAGCGCAAATAATTATAACTACAGCTGAAACCACAACAATGGTAAATAATCGTATTCAGTACAATAAACAGCCAGTCTGTCCCTTCACTCCACAGTTAACCCGTCAACTTAACATTTATCCTTGATACTTTTAATCGTATGTTTATTTGTATTTTCGCAACATATGTACACATTCATTTGTATTATTTTTATTGATTGCTGCTTATAGTTTCTCGATTTTAATCATTGCTGTTGCTGCTGCTTCCTCTCTTCTAGTTGTTGCAACATGCCTTGTGTTTTATTGTATATGTCCGCATGTTGCTTGCAACATTGCTTCTGTATGCTGCTGTTGCTGCTTGTTTGGTATTTGCTGACTTCTTTTTTCACTAAATACTATTTATACCACTTCTTGTTGCTGATTTTTATCGCGCCAACATGCGAACACAGACATTCACGCGCTTAAATGCCCACTAAACTACAACATACTACACTTGTTGCATGCCACGCATCATGGTCATGTTGCGTTATATGCCACGCATGTCTGTCTATTCACATTTACTTGCATGTGTGTTATAAACATGTCGGTACATTTGGGGAGGTTGTGCGCATGCAAAACGGTATTTATTGGATAATTAGGAATTGTTAAGTGCGTAATAAGCAGCGATGCCAAATTTGGAGAGAGGTGATGTGGAAGGGAAAGTTCAATGCGAAATGCTTGAAACTCACAAGATGCGTTCTGCTGTAATTAGATCTGAAAGGTAGATACTCATATTTCATGTGAAGAAATTGATGCCTGTATAGGTGCACTAGCAAACTTGGTTCCCGTTGATATTAGAATAACCAAGAAAAACTACCGAACTAAGTATTTTTTTTTTTTAATATTGAAAATTCTCCATTGCAAGGCTCTCGGCCCCAAGTAACGTCTCAACTACATAAAAACGCTTTTCGTTTGCAGAAGTTAGCTCACGGTTTATTGCTATTTTGTAGTGACAGTCAGAATCTCTTAATTTGCTAATCCTGGTAGATGTTTGGGAGAATTGACCCAACTAAAATACTTTCAAGTAGATTAGGTTAAGTATGGTTATGTGAGTATAGCTGCCTTCATAGCAAGAAATTCACTTAGACCAGTGAGAACTGCCCATGATGACGATGGAGACGACACGAAAGGAAATGACAAGTGCTGGTTGAGCGGCGAAGCCAACATTTTGTGGTACAAAGATGATCCATTTTAATAAAAAGTTACCGCAAGTGGCTGGTCTTAACGCATAACCAGAAGTATCTAGCCTACCTGCATTACAGTGTTTTCACTTCTGTGAATTCCCTAAATATAAAAATTATTTTGTATATTTCTACAAAAACGAGGAGTGAAACTTCAAAAAATAATCTCAGCAGTTAGCTACATAAAAATACCTTCGTAATTATATATATTTATTTAAAATTAGTAGTATACGACACAAAAAAAAAGAGAACATGTACTTTTTGTCTACTTCATAGCAATTTTTTTGTTTTATTTGCTTCATTTAATTTGGCTACGGCAAAATTAATTTTGTCATTTTTCTCTAATTCTTTTTTTTTTTTATATGTGTGATGCAATCGCCATTAAACATCCATCAATGAACTGGGTCAGAGTTGTTGACAATTTGTCATTTAATCCTATTGTGACAACTACAACGATTTTATCTTAACACTTAGCCTTGAGTGTTAATTTTGAGCATATTATTATTTATCTCATAGAGTACGCAACAGCTGTGATATAAATACAATTACGATAAAAAGATTTGAAACTAAAAAAACCACGACATATGTATGGCACATACTTACACCTAAATATTTATCACAGATACATATAAAAATCGATTTATCAAAAACCGATTGACATTTTTTCACAATTAGTGTGACAATTTTGTTTGATTTGAAAGCCTACACTTGGTGTTGTGGTGACTTTTTCCCACCAATTACTTGCCACAAGCAATATATAGCCATTAATTAAACGTTTCACACATATATAATGTTTCAAACATATATATATAGTATAGTAGCAATAAAGGAGGGGGGCAAATTTAGAGACAAAGTAAAAATCTGAATAAATTTGTATTTACTTACATATATTAAAATATGGTATTGGAATTAATTCAGAAATTCCTTTGACGACCGATGGGTCTAATGGGGCCACTTTTTGATTTGTGGTTTTATTGAAAGAGTTTCAACGAAGTTTTTTTTTCTAAAAGTATTTTGCGTAAATACCAAGGCTATAAGGATGCAATGTATGTTTTTCGAACGTATGACAAAAAAATATTATGATAGAAAATCACAGGCCAAAATCTCGAAAAGAGATATTTCGAAAAAACAGCCTCCACCGGCTTGGTCTCAGCTTTGTGTATTGGTACACAGATAGAGAACTTAACAGATGCCATTGGTTATAAATCTTACATTAAACTTTCTATTGTAATGGCTACAGAATTAAAAAAGCCAAAGTGCAAATCTTTCCAGACAGTTAAGTGGTCTATAGCTCCCTTTCCAATAGGACGATAATTTCTAAGCTCTTCAAAGAGCACACTCGACCTACGCACGACTTACACACAAAAAAAAAAAGAAACAATAGGTTCGCGGAACTAGGGACCAAAAATAGTAAAACTGAGTTTTTAGTTTTTCTCTTAGTTTTATTATTATTTTTAATAGGACATTGAAATTTCACATACATGATACATTCAAATAATTATTAAAAAAAAATCAGTGAGATGTCGAAAAAAATAATGCATATTAAATGAAAGAGAGAATTTTGTAAAATTGCAAAAGAAATAAACGAATAGATATTGCAAATGGCTTTTTAAATTTTTACCCTTGAGTATCCTTAAAAAAATTCAATGTTAATTTTTGAAAATATTACCCATAATTAATTTTTCTAGAGAATTTTTCTTTCATTTGGTACCCATATTGTTGTTCTAAAATGCACTAATTTTTTAAATAATTTTTTGAAATAGTTATATTTTTGAAATTTCAAAGTCCTTTTAAAAAATATCCAGAATGAATAAAAAAAACTATATTTGGCAAATAGTTTCGTGAGAATATTGCATTTTTCGAGTGTTTTGAAAAGTTTTGGTTTTTCGGTGATAAATAAAAAACTGCAATAAACGGGCAGTTAGATTGGTCAAGTAAGTTGTGATCTGCTTGTTAACAACCCCTTTTACAATTGTAATGCATGCATTAAACAAAATAAGACAAATGTCAATTCTAATAATTCATAAACGACATACCAAACACGAGCAACCAGGCGATTATTAGTTGAACTCTTCGAAATATGTATCAACAAAGGGACATAAATAAATACAGAGAGCACAACAACAACCACATGTAAACATAAGCTTAGAAATAGATAAA
>NW_016187929.1:0-4250 GCF_001687245.7 Rhagoletis zephyria
TATTTGATTAAGGTGTCTGGCCAAGACTCTTACCCATTAAGGGATCTATATATGTACATATATAATTTCTATGCAGCAGATGTTTATTGAGCTGTCGGTAATTTTCAGCCCAAATTCCGCAGCTACTTATCTTGTTAAGTTTGTTTAAGATAGTTGCTGAAAAGTCTATTGCTTTAACTTGAATCTTTAATAATACTGCCAATGTAAAAAAATACAGGGTGTCGTGGGTGCTGTATTGTTGTTCGTCGAAAGCTTTAAATGGTTAATATATATTCAAGGTGTCCGCAGGGTACCCTTACCCACATTGTGAATTTTCACACTGTTAAAAAATAGTTGCTTTTGGTTTCAAGTCCTACAAACGTTTCAATAATCGTTAAAAACTTTACGACATGAGACAATGCACTTAAGACACCTTGTGAGTCACCTAACTGAATATTTAAATTTTGATGAAAGCTGAAAACAATATTTTTCAAATGTCCTTCAATGGAAGGTTCCTCATGTAAAAATGATATTAGAACCCGAAAAAGCTGCGGATAAGGTTGAACTGTATCGGCTTATTAGTCTACTACTCATGGCTGCCAAACTATTGGAAGTGATTTTTCTTAAAATAGTTCTATCAATTATAGAAGAAAAGAAGCTAACCAACTATTTGGATTTTAAATAAAGCATAGCACATTCATTCAAACAAGTTCACAGGCTTGTTGAAAAATTTTACTCTCCATTTGCTTATAATCGCATTTTTTACGACGGGCTTTTTTACAAATAAAAACTACCCTTCGTACCCTCTACTTGAAGAGCGGTGCTGTAATGAAAACTTAGCATATGTAGAGGTCTTTATCCGGGATATTTTTTCAGTACTTGAAGCACTGTGAAAATTTGTTCAATGGTGGAGTTTTTTATGGCTGCGTAGATCACAAATGCGTTTATGTAGGAAGAGATATCTACTCAGCTGATTTGCGTTTCTGAGTTTTCTTTTGACGAGGAGGAAGCATCGAAAGCTAAACGCCGTCAGTGTGAGACTTTAAGCCGAACTAAACCTTCTGTCGCCTTAGTACTAATCCCGCCGTTACTGCCGTCAGCTGTTTTGCCGGGAGGTGCTTTGAGCGCGGAGCTCTAGGTTCGTTAGTCCTCATGAGGTCCGTTGAAAAGTTCCATTCTGCGTTGTTTTAAAACAATGCCGGCCAAAACCTACACATTGTGCAGGTTCTCGTTCGTGTTTTGACACCAACGCTAACGATGTGTATGCACGAAGTTAAGCTTTCGCTCCTCACGCGCTTGGCACACACACTTATGCAAATGTTTTAGTATGCGTCTGGCCGGTACTGTTTTAAAATAAGGTATAAAAACCCACCTTAGGCGGGTAAGTCTGTACCCATCCGCCATAGTCACTCCTTCCTACGCCTCTTACCTTCTCGCACTGTCTCTGCGGCTAGCTTCTTCTCGCCTAAGCTTATGGTGTATCTCTGCATTGTGTTTTCCATATGTTCGGTAACGTGCATTGCACGAGGCATAGCTGGAATACTTTGGCGAAGGCTTGAGAACTCTCAAATATTACAGTTTTTAATGCCTTGTTTGAGATGCCGTCAAGGCCTGGTGCTTTATTGCCTCCAACCATATTAGCGGCTTTCATCACCTCCTCCGTCATCACTTCAGCCAACTTTATAGCATTTCAGAGTTTTGTCTAGCCACATGTTAGAGAATCTACACATGAGGACGGGAGTTGATGTACCGTCATTAGAAAAAATTTACAAATTTCATTCACTTACCTTCACATAAACTTACAAAGCGATTCTGGCAACTGTCTTTCAATTTACCACAGCCTTTCGTAAGACAAAAGTCTTTCGTAAGAAAATTGTCAATTCTGGCAACTAACGTAAAAGCTCTTTTTTGTCTGTCGAATAACTAACTGATAAATCTGCTAACAATAAGGTTTCTAAAAATCAAATGAGATTAAAAAAATATACATAGATATATATATATTTTTCCTTTTAAAACAATAAAAACTAAAAATAATAATCAAAATTTAATTAAATAACAAACAAAAAATTAACAAAATAAGTGTCTAAAAATTAAATGGTCAAAAAAACGTGTTACGTTTTAAAACAACAAAGTCTAAAAATAAAAAAAAATAAGAAGGAGAAAAAAATAAAAAAATAAAAAGGTATTAAAAATTAAAGGAAAAGGAGACGGTTCTTCTTTATAAGATAATATCATCTAAAAATTAAAAGAACACTAAACTAACAATAGAAAACAGTACATCAGAAAAAGGAAAAAATAAATAAAAAAGCAACCTAAAAATTAAATGAATTTGCATAAAAAATATTTTGCTTTTTAAATCTAAAAATGTAAAGTAATTTAAATTTAATTATTTATTATTATTCAAGGGGAAATCATAATTAAAAAACGAAAAATATAATATAAGTTGTTAAACATTAAGGAAATTACAAGAACATAGAAGAAAAATAGAAAAACAATGTTATAAGTTTTTAAAAATTAAGGAAATTACAAAAAGATAAAAGAAAATTGGTTTAAAAATAGAAAAACAATGCATTGCAAAGAAGAAACAATTATCAAGTTCTAAAAATTTAAATGAAATTTAATAAATATAAAATCTAAAAATTATAAGTTAAACTAAAAAAAGAAAAAAAAAAACTTAATTAAAAAATAAGAAAAAAGTATAAGTTTCTATAAATTAGATTAAATTAAAAAAGGAAATACTTTTTTTTTCGTTAAAAAAAAATAAAAACTAAGATAAAAATGGAAAAAACGAGATGAAATAAAAAAGTAAAATATGTCTAAAAATTAAAAAAAAAAAATTTTTTTTCTTTTTAAAACAGTAAAATCTAAAAATTGAAGAAAAATTAATTAAGAAAGGAAAAAATATGAAAAAATGTTTCTTAAATGTAATGAAATAAAAAATTTATTTTTTAATTTGGAAAGAAGAAACAATTATCAAGTTCTAAAAATTTAAATGAAATTTAAAAAATATAAAATCTAAAAATTATATATTAAACTAAAAAAAGAAAAAAAAAACTGAATTAAAAAATAAGAAAAAAGTATAAGTTTCTATAAATTAGAATAAATTAAAAATATAAATACCTCTTTTTTTTCGTTAAAAAAAAAAAAAAATTAAAACTAAGATAAAAATGGAAAAAAGGAGTTGAAATAAAAAATAAAATATGTCTAAAAATTAAAAAAAAATGTTTTTTCTTTTTAAAACAGTAAAATCTAAAAAATGAAGAAAAATTAATTAAGAAAGGAAAAAATATGAAAAAAATTTTTCTTAAATGTAATGAAATAAAAAATTTCTATTTTTTATTTTTATAACAATAAAATGTAAAAATGAAAAGAAAATTAATTCAGTAAAGAAAATAAAATAAATTTAAAAAAAATCTCNATTCTCTTTCGATTGTCTTAAACGGTGTTGACATGAGGCGATTTTACAGGTAATTTTAGGGGCAAATTCATTGGAAGCGATTAGTTGAAAGCCTGTTCACACCAGGCAATTATTGTTTCAACTAAAAGTTGCCTGTAAAATCGCCTCATTTAAACACCTTATTACAAAAGACTTTCAACTATCTTAGCCAGATTTGCCCGTTGGCGTTTGTTTACCTACTTCTTACTTCATTTGCTGCACAGCGTTGCATAGATGGGTTCTCCAATTAAAAATAAAATTGATACAAATGTTTCCGCTTTTGTTTCTTTACATTTTATTACACCTTTTTTAACTTAATTTTATTTATTGTTTACTCATTTATTTCGCTTTCGTATTCATCTCTTAAATTACTTGTGATAACACTCGTATGTATGTAATTACTGTACTGCAATTACAAAGAGTAGATACATACGTCTTATCTTGTTTTTGTTTCTGCAAGTCATAGTCGTTACTATAAAGGCTTCCATTTGCAGTTCTTCGCATTCATCGCTTTAATTGCAAGGTAGTACATGCATACATACTTGCATACGTACACACCGATTTATGTAAGTACTATAAGTACATATGTATGTAAGCATGTATGCAGACGTATCATCTCTTCTGCTATGCAGCTTTGCTTTCCACCGCTGGACATGCTCATATATGTAATTCCTGTGCTGTTTTTTTTTGCTTTGCTTTGCTTTATTTCATTTCCTCAGACCAGCATTTTTCAAATTTTCAATTAATTTCGTTAAACTCTTATCTCTTAGCTCAGCTCCTTTGACCACTTTGGCATTTGAACCTTTGTTTAAGGCTATACCTACTAACGCAACAA
>NW_016187930.1:0-4250 GCF_001687245.7 Rhagoletis zephyria
CGGTGAACGTTGCTGTGCCACTGCGGGTATTTTACGCCAAGACCTTTCGTACATTTACATATATTTTTCCAAGTTTCAGATACTCGAACATATAAATACACAAGCGTACAGGCGCAAGCAGCGCATAGCTGATTATGAGCGCAAACGGAATTTTAATTCTTCTCAACTTTCACTACCAGAGGCCTTCGAACTACTCAGCGGAACTAATTCTAACATAGTACTGTTATGCATTTCCGGCATGTAGTGTGTCAGAGGAATGCTGCCAGGTGCATTGCGGCAGGCAAACTTAAAAGCGTGAAATTCAAAAGTGTCAGTTTTAATGAAATTTATGTTAGTGATTCGGTGTGAATCGAAGAAGCCGTGAACTTGTGGCTTCAGCCTCTCTCTACATATAATGCTCCTCATGGATGCATAGCACTTATGCAAACTTGGTTTGTTAGCTTACAAGCTATTACAATCACGTAGTTATTATTTTATATTATCGCAATTGCCTTGACATAGCATTTTCACATTTCAGCACTTCATGATGCCAACCACTAAATTTCAACGCGTTAAAGCGCAATGCGCACTTTTCACTTTTGGCGTTAACTCTACCTAAATGACAGCGTACATTAAATTTGTGTCTATTTAGCATTGTTAAATGGCACATCTTGCTCACTAGTATAGGACGGGACTGAAGGTTTGGTAAAGCATGGAACGCGTGCTAATGCATTGGATGTGGGAAGCCAAAGTGTCAAATTCAACATTCAAGTAGTCGAATGTGAATCGCCGCCTGACTTAATTTTCTTTGGACTGTTTTTCATAGTTTAGGGGTCAAGTTTTTGTATAATTTAATGGAATGCAATATTTTTTGTTTATAATTGTATGTACATGTATTTCATCACATCTTCCACATTCTTTGCAGAGATGGGCGCAAAAGAAGACTCTTATTTTTTAGTAAAATTTTAGAAATATCAAAAAAAAATTAAAATTAAAAAATTAGTATTTATCTATTCTTTCGAACACCCTAGATTTGTATATCATATCTTAAAAAAAAGACATTGAAAATTCTCATATATTTTCGCTCTCTGTTTATAAACTCTACGATAACATAAATCAAATACGAAGAAGAAATAAATAAATAATTTCTAAGCAAATTTTCTAGAAGTTTTTATACACCTCTGAGAGAAAAAAATCTACAAACTTCTTCCTTTTGGCATCATAACTCAAAACAATGAAGCCAAATAATTCATTTGAAATAAATGCTCTTGAAAATCCATTAATCTTATGCGGTCATTTATAAGCCAATTGCTAAAATAAAGTTGTCAACAACAAATTTGTTTTGAGCTTTTCGTATCCAAAAGTAAAATAGAAAATTAAAGCAAATGTAAAAGCGGAATGATTAAGTACAGAAAATTAAAGAAATATGCAAATTGGAGATTTGCAGGAAAATAAATTGATTTGTTGTTATTGCGGTTTTTTTTTTGCTGCAGTGAATGATAAGATTTATGGCTAAAAATAATGTGTGGGGCTTGGGAGAAGAATTACAAATGCTTGTCAGGGTTGCGACTTTCTTAAGCGTGTAGGAAAACATCACATGTAAGCGTAAACACATAAATTCATCAAAATGTCGAATGTTCAGACTGTTTTAATGTTTTCAATTGTTAATCAACATAAATGAAGTAAATAAACAGCAATATTTATTTTTCGTTTGAATAACACATTTTTTATGTAACAGTTGAAGTATTTAAAGGCACATTCTCCGCTTCACAAAATTTGAATTATGACCAGCCAAACGCTTTTGAAAAAATATCTAATGGGAAAATCTATTAAGAATACCTGACGCTTCTTACCTATTTCTACTTTTCGGAAATTTGACCATATTCGTTTCTTCGAATACTTGGTTTAGTCTGATTTTGGATAAAAGTTTGAGTGTAAAAGATCCTCATTGATACTCGGTAGGACCCAGGTCCATCACAGAGTCTATGCAACGTTAGCAAAAATAGAAAAAGTTTTTGTCAATTAGCAGTCGCCGCTGACATATATTTCTGCAATACAAGGCTAGAGATACAATATCATTTCATTTACATAAATACTTCAAATTTCTTTCGTTCGTATATTCTCACGTATAAACTTAAACTCAATTACTTGACTTCTTCGGATGAGAAATTAACATTTCAGCGTCTTTCGCGTCAACACATCACGAATTCTGAAATTTAATATAGTCAACAGATACTTTACCAATGGAAAGACGTGCGCCAGCTCCCAATGCGATACCACATGCGGAGTTGGGGAAAACGCTTGGCGCGAAGGATGCTGCTGCATATCGGAATGGCTTCTTGCATTTTTTTTTTTGTTTGAGTACTACCATCTAACATTGCAATTTGCCTATGCGCCAAGTCAACAACGCCACATGCGTGCGTTCGCACACTGAATCATCAAATAAAGGAATAACAATCAACGAGGTCGGCAACAGTTGCACTTTTCTTCTTCTCCCACTTCCTCTATTCGTATTATCTTGTCTAACAGACTGTCTTACCTTTCAGCTGGGAAGTATGCCGCAGGGTAGCTAGAAACTCATTTTACATAAATAGTAATTTTAACTATGGCAACCGGAATTGCCTCCAAAATATCTAATAAGGAACTCACTTGGCAACAAGCAGAAGTTAATTTAATGCTAACTGCTTCGCTATATTTCTCTTTGCTGCCTAGCAATATTAACCTTTTCTGGCTAAGTTATCATATGTGTCATAAGTAAGGCACGCACGAACATATCAGCAAAATACTATACTGAACATAAGCATTTACACTTCCTCTTGAAACGATAGTTATATGTCTTTAGGTGTTCCTAGTCAAAGGTTTATTTATTTAGAATCTGAAAATGATGCACTTAACTCCATTTAAAGATTTTTTGAAAGCGCTATAGGTTTTTTTTTAATACTGTAAGGGAAGTCGCCATAGACTAAAAATTGATTTTCCGGATTATGGGGGGTTGTGGCATTGCTTTCATGTTGAAAACGCGTGGGTTCAAAGGAACTTTAACCCCCTGTGCGAACAAATGTGACGGTATACATAGAGTAAAATTCTTTCGAAATTTGTCAGCCTCGTATACATCTTGGGTATAGTTTTGTCTCAAAAATCGAGTTTTGCATTCGTAGCGACTAGTAGCACACTACCAGGAAAATGCCTTCAGATGACCTTTTTAACCCTTTTTTTGTTAGCACTATTTTTTAGATGTTCTACAATATACATATATTATTTCTTCATGTTCCTCTTTCATTATAGTTTAGTTTAATGTTAATACATATTGTTATTCATCTCAAATATTAAAATCGTATTATTTTTTTGTGCTCAAATGGATTGTTCCTTCTGTTCGAGTGTATCTGCTAATAGAGAATTACGATAAAACGTTCCCGCTAAAGTAATACTTTTCTTATTGATTCCGTAAGATCGATTAATAGATGCATGCAGCCGAGTATTGCAGCAACTGGCTTTGTAAGAAGTCTGATTAGGAGATGGGGTATTCTCTGAAGCAGCTACCACTTATACCAATTATAAACTATGGTTGTTTTTTTCACAATAGTTTTTTTTTATAAAGAACGCCCTCAAACTCAATACAATTTTTTATTTGATAAGGGTTTTCCTAGAAGGGTGGGCAGATGTTGAAATGGAATAGAATAAAAAAAGCTGCGTGAGAGATGTCAACAAAAAGCGTATTTTTTTAAATAAATGTTATCATGTATGGAATATAACTCGTTTAAGCGTACGCCTCGGCTTTTTGTGATGGCACAGATGCGAACGGTTAAATTTTCAATGATTCTGCGGCATAGATCGGCTGAGTTTAAACTTTACAGGCATCAATCGATTGCGGATTATTGGCATAGACCTGCGACTTCAGGCAATCTCACCACAAAGAGTCTAGTAGGATCAAATCGCTTTCGTTTTTAAGTGCAATATGTAGCAACAATACCGGAACTTTTCTAGGAACATTGGCTTGGTTTTCTGCTGAGTCCAAGGTGATGGGTATCCCTGCAACTTTATATCCCACATCAGGCGCCAGCTACATTCAGCCAGGCAAGATTTCGCCTATTTTGTTTATTAACGTTTTGTACCGCTTAATGGATATATAAGTGTCACAGTAAGATAAATTTACGTTCCTCTGGAACCAGCTTGCGAGTGTTATCTTGAATGGACGCGGGTTGTAAAATTTAGTGCAGATTAACTTGAAAAGCCAAAAATTTTGTGTTCTTTGCAATCGCTTGCTAAAATGT
>NW_016187931.1:0-4249 GCF_001687245.7 Rhagoletis zephyria
ACATTTTATATGCTTTTAAATACATACACACATATGTATATAAAAAATTTTTAACTTTCAGATAATAATGAATTTCCATAAAGAAATTTAGTATTCGATACTCCGTTCTAAACACCACTTTCGACTCTCATTATTATATGTATCACATTCAACAATGCAAATGTGAGCACCCTAAGTTATGGCTATGATTCTCACTCGATGCCTTTCGCGTTGATGCTGGAGCGGCGTTTCATGCCTCGTGCTTTCGACGTTTTTATCTTTTCAATTTCACACTACCAGCAGTAATTTTTCAGTCAGACATCACGTCCTTTTAATGCACTTTACATATACCTATGTACATAAGTACATGCTTGCGTTTTTTTGTTTCTGCTTTCATAAATACTTAGAAGTTGTCGTTATCACTGCACTCCTTTTGTACTCACACATGCGTATGCATATGTACATATATCGCAGTAGTACAATTCATTAGTAGTTGTAGTATATAAAAAATTTATGGGCAAACACTCGTGCATTGTAACTTCCTCGTTGCACCTTTGTCGTTCACTCATACTCACACTTGCCACATGGATTCAATAAAAAAAACCGTGCGATGTGCGCAAACTCTCTCAATTTCACTCACTTTTATCCTTTCTCTCCTATTCACTTCATCAATATACGGTTATCCTTTTGCTCTGGCTCTCCTTTCCGGTTTCGCGTTCCGATTTTCCTCCGTTCAACTTTTTCCAGGCACAACCGAACGCGAACAGCTTTCAACGGCAACTGATTTTATGTTGTGGTGTGCAAAACTTGTCATCAGTTTGCAATCATTGATGGATGTTCATCTAAACTTTAAGTACATATATTCAAATGTTGGATGCTGTTTTCATTGAGTGGAGTATTATGCAGAAAAAGATCCACAATGAACCATTTGAGTGAAATTGGTATTCATTTTAGACCAGTTGAAATTCTTCTTTTTTTTAAATTACTGAGAATAGTTATTACGATACTCTCTATTCATATTACGATAAGAGGCCATAAGTTTGGTTATTCTACGCAATGCACTTAAGAAGTTGGTAACTTATTTTTCAGTTTGGTAAGTTTTTCGATTCACTATTACAAATTTGTGGAGTAGAGTACATCCTCCGCTCGCATAGGTCAATACAAACCCGTGCTGGAAAGGACAGTTCTGTGTAAAAAATAACGAAGTGAGTTTCCTGTTATAGAAAAACTGCATAGGTGATCTCTAACAAAGTGTTTAAAAGTGGATTTTGCTATACCACCGTGTCCCTTCCTAGAATGTTTCCCGGAATGTCGCGGGTGGTCGTACCTTTCCTACCCCTAACTGCCAAGTTTTTTCCTAGATATATAAAAAATAGTACCAGGAAATGCTAACCTAATAGTTTCGCGCCCCTTTTTTCGTGATTCTGACTACTTAATCATGTACTTCTTCAAATCGTTATATCTCGGGTTCTGCTCATCGTAGAACCTCATCTTAACGTCGTTTTAAAGCTAAGTAAACAGGCTCAATACATATAAGATGGTCATGATTGTGCTACTTTTACCTTAGCTATAAGTNGTGATTCTGACTACTTAATCATGTACTTCTTCAAATCGTTATATCTCGGGTTCTGCTCATCGTAGAACCTCATCTTAACGTCGTTTTAAAGCTAAGTAAACAGGCTCAATACATATAAGATGGTCATGATTGTGCTACATTTACCTTAGCTATAAGTTGTTGAACTTTTTGAAGTTGATTTGCATAGTGAAGACCAGTAAATTAGGGTTATCAAATTACACCACCGTAATCCCTGTTTAATTCTCTATAAAAAAATGTTTGAAGCAAGTAAAAAAGTCGAAGTTCGGGTGGAGCCGAACATTAAATACTCGGCGCAAGTATTAAATATAGTTTTTTACCTTTCTGAAAACTACCGTTTCATGCTAAGAAGATTGGTTTTACCCCTATTTCTAACCATTTCGATAGTATGTTCAGTTATACATATTTAATAAGATAAACTTATCAAATAAAACACCTCTTTGAGGTAAAATTTTCGAGTGACGAAAGCTGAACTAGAAACACAAAATTTATGATATCAATTTCGTGACGAAAATTATACGCATTTTTTAACTGCCTTGGAAATGTAGGGAAAATCTTTCTAGCAGTAGACGCAACGTTCCGAATTATCAATTGATATCAATTATTTTGGGGTAGCAAATTTAAAATCGCATTTTGGTCGACAATAATCTAAATGCTTTATTTTTCTCAAAGAAATTGCTAAGAATATTATATAAATCTAAATTATGTATTCAAATCGATGTGTCCATTGAAACATAATTTTCGAATACGAAATATAGCGAAAAAGAATGATCATATCCTTTGTATTCGAAAAAATTAAAAATATAAAAAATTATAAAAACTTATCAACTTGTTACCAACTTTGGATACAATAAACAACTATATTCNAATTATGTATTCAAATCGATGTGTCCATTGAAACATAATTTTCGAATACGAAATATAGCGAAAAAGAATGATCATATCCTTTGTATTCGAAAAAATTAAAAATATAAAAAATGATAAAAACTTATCAACTTGTTACCAACTTTGGATACAATAAACAACTATATTCGTTGTTGTTGTTGTTGTAGCGACTACGACAACCCCACCTATATAGGCTGATGTCTCAGTCGTTGTCGTCAAGTTCCACTAACGGCAGCCCCAAGAAGCGTGCAGCCTCTATGAGGTCGGTCCATAGGGACGACGCCGTTAGGGTTGTGGGGTTTTCCGGGCATGCGAAGAGATGTTTCGAGTCGTGAGGGGTCTCTCCGAATGCCGGACATTCGTTCGGAACATCCGCATTTAACCTACTCAGGTAGGCATTTAGCCTGCTGCAGTAGCCAGAGCGAAGTCAGTTCATATAGATGCCTCCTGACGTGCCTCGGCGAGTGCTCCTCTGCAAGCAGCTGTCTATTTGGGTGGCCACATCTATGGCTCTCAGCAAGGAACTGCTTGCAGAGCATCGTGTTGTGCTCCCTAATTGGGAGGTGATGTTCAGGTGGCCATCGGGAAGGCGAAAGCCTCCAAAGCCATGGGTTCCGACGGAATATGCATGCTGATGCTGAAAAATTGGGGTCCTGCGGGGGTAGCGTACCTAACGGAGGTCCTCAATTTGTCCATGGCCACTCTCATCATTCCAGACATCTGGAAGGTGGGGAGAGTGATCCCACTGCTCTAATCGGGGAAACCCGCCAACATAGGAGATTCTTATCGTCCGATAACACTCCTTTCCCCGGTAGCGAAGACACTCGAGGCCTTGCTACTCCCGTATTTCACTAACCACTTGACCCCAGCGAAGCATCAGCATGGTTTCCGTAAACTGCACAGTACAAAAACAGCACTTAACGCCATAAACACTCAGATAACTCGTGGCCTTAACCGTAAACGTCCCTGTGAGAGAACGATTCTAGTAGCGTTGGACCTGTCAAAGGCCTTTGACACTGTCAGCCATTCCACGCTACTAGAAGATATAGAGGCTTCCTCTCTCCCACAGAGGCTCAAACGGTGGTCGGCAAATTATCTAAGTGGTCGACACTCGTCGGTAATATTTATAGACAAATCGAGCAAACCTAGGAAAATAAAACAGGGGGTTCCACAGGGTGGTGTCCTTTCCCCACTACTGTTTAACTTTTACATTTCAAAGCTCCCTCAACCACCAGAGGGAGTCTCGATTGTCTCTTACGCCGACGATTATTCGATCATGGCGACTGGGAATGGAATTTATGACCTGCGTTCGAAAGTAAACGGATATCTCTCTGAACTTTCTCGCTTCTTCAAGTGTCTAGCCCTCTCCCCTACGAAATCCTCTGCGACCCTTTTCACAACCTGGACGACGGAGGTCAGGCTACCGCTAGGAATTCCAGTCGATGACACAACAATTCCGACGGTGAATAATCCAAAAATTCTTGGAGTAACATTCGACAGCCTGCTCTCCTTCTCTGCGCACGCAACCGCTATTGTCAATAAAGTACAGAGCCGCAACAAGTCCTCAAGTCGCTAGCCGGCAGTACTTGGGGCAAAGACAAAGAAACGTTGCTGGCAACATACAAGGCAATAGGCCGGCCGGTTTTAAACTACGCAGCACCAGTGTGGTCGCCGGGGACTAGTAGGACGCAGTGGACGAAGCTACAGATGGTACAAAATACAGCACTTAGGACAGTGACAGGATGCCTCCTGATGTCACCAGAATACCACCTCCACGATGAGGCGAAAATG
>NW_016187933.1:0-4249 GCF_001687245.7 Rhagoletis zephyria
GGTAAAATATATGTAGTTATTGGCGTGACCCACACCATAACATAAAACAGGGAGTCGATAACGATGTTTAACCTGTTGTTTGGGTTAACCAGACAATGAGAAACTGACCCTTAATAATTATGTAAAGCTTTTTGCTCTTTATTTGTTTGCGCATTGTAAATTGACAAATTTAAGGACATTTCTTTCAAGTATTATCTTTTTCAATTTTACAGATTCACTGAGCTCACACGCAGAGGACTGGGACGATGGTGAATCAGAAATCGATGATCCCGAAACAGTGCCACGCCTCTACCAAGGTGACATCGCTATTGATCCTTATACCTACATATCACTTAGGCTTGGCGTTAATCCAATGAAGCATCCAAAACGTTTGTGGCCAAACGCCACTATTCCCTTCGAAATCAGCCATTTGTATACCAACAATGAACGGATGGCCATAGAACGTGCCTTGAATACATTTAATGCTTTAACCTGTATTAATTTTAAACCCTTTGACGGCGAGGAAGAAGATTACGTACTAATTACACCGCCGGTGGATGACGCGCCCGCCGGTTGCTGGTCGTTTGTGGGTAAACGTGGTGGAGAGCAGGTAGTGTCATTACAACAACCGGATGATAAAAGCGCACATTGCTTCAACAGCGAAGGGCGGATTATGCACGAGCTTATGCATGCTATTGGAATTTATCACGAGCAATCTCGAGCTGATCGAGATAATTTTGTAAAAATACACTGGGAAAATATCGTACCGAAATATCGTAAAAATTTTAAATTGATTTNAATAGTCTCGTGTGTTAAAAAAAATACCTTGCTTCCAACGGTCTGGATTCAATACACTACATCATTCAACCGTTCAACAACTATATCCGGACCTTCCAAGTTCCACTGCTGTTTTTTGGGACAAACCTTTGTTCCCTTGTGGATTTTACAGCAACACTAAATCCCACTCTTAGAAACCCTCGGAGTTCATCGCCTTATCATATCTGACCTTTAACTTGTTACTCATAATTTGAGTACGCTGTCTCACAAGAGCATGTATCTCTCTCGGCTCCTCTTCCAGTACGTTGGACGTCTCTTTTCCAATTTTCCTTGCATCAAACTTCCGATCACTAGGCACACGGAGTTCACTGCCGAAGATTACCTTTGCAAGAGTTTTACCCGTTATTTCATGCACTGCTAACCGGTATCCCATCAAGAATAAGGGTGCGTGGACATCCAAATTCTTTTGGTTCTCGTCCATGACTTTCAGGAAATGCTCTTTCAGGATGCAGTTTCACCGTTCCATCATGCCATCTGATTGGGGATGAAGAGCCGTTGCTCAAGTTTTCCGGGCACCCGGTATCTGGCACATCTCTTGGAATGCCGCCGATTCAAAATGTCTTCCCTGGTCAGAGTGCACCTCTATAGGTACACCGCATGTCGCAACCCAATTGTAGGTGATTACCTCCGCTGCTGTTTTAGCTTCCTGATTTAGAATTGGATATACCTCCGGGCATTTGCTAAAGTAGTCCATAACGACAAGGCTACATCCATGGCAATCCACTCGAATGGTACACCTAATTTATATTGCTTCATCTGGCCATGACTTCCGGATTTTGACGCTTTAGCTGCAATACACACCGCGCAGTTAGCAATCCACTCTGCGACCGATTGCCGACAATCAACCCAATAGAACCTCTGCTTAATCATATCCAGGGTCTTTGTGATTCTCAGGTGCCCTTCACTGGTACCATTGTGGAATTCCTTGAGAACGTCCGGAACTCTTACCCTCGGGAGTACTATAAAACTGAGGGAACACTTCACTTTCGCATACCATATGCAAACAGCCAGATATCAATTTTAAGCTGGAACAGTTAGCCCAGTGTGCCTTTTCGTATGAGATCTCCGCTGCCATTTGCTCCTTAGTTGGTCGTCTGACCGGCTCAAGTCCATGCATCGAAAGCTCCAGATCTGGATCTTCCTGCTGATACTTTCTTAGCTGTTACAGGCTATATTGTCGACGAGACATGGCACCAGCATTTCCGTGGACACTTCCCTTGTGCTGCTCAATAGCGAAGTCATAACTTTGCAGTCTCTCAATCCACCGAGCTAGCTGTCCTTCTGGATTCTTAAACTGTAATAACCACCTCAGCGCTTCGTAATCCGTTCGAAATCGGAAACGTTGCCCATAGAGGTATTTGCGGAAATGTTTGAAACACTCCACCAACGCAAGTAGGTTTCTCCGAGTTATGCAGTAGTTCCTCTCTGGTTTTCCAATCGATCGGCTATAGTAGGCGACTACCTTCTTCTGCCCAGTAATTACCTGCATCCGTGGCGTTGGACCTGTAACCGGGTTCGTTAGCATCGGTGCAGTATATAGCCGTTCCTTCAGAGCTTGGAAAGCCTACTCCTGCTCCTCATTCTAGTCGTAGGCTCTATTTTTCCTAATGAGCTGATGAGGGCTATTAGCAATGCTGGCGAGATTCGGAACAGTGATAGTAAGTACATAGTTCAAGAAAAATCTGTAGCTCGTACAAGTCCCTAGGTCTTTGCCAATCTTTTACTGCTTTTATCTTAGGTCGTTCACCTCCTTCTTTAACCGTGAGCTCTTTTAAGGACTTCTTTTGAGATCGTCGCCAGCTATCCTCTGAAAAACTTCTTCCAAATTCTTCAGGTGTTGCTCAAAGCTTTTACCAAACACAATAATGTAGACCACACATGTTTTCCAATGCAGTCCCTAAGGCACATGGTTCATAAGTCTTTCAAAAGTGGCAGGAGCGCTGCATAATCCAAAGGGCATGACCGTGAATTGCGACAGACCATCTCAAATGCCTAATACTGACCTCTCCTTGTCCCCTTCACTTACCTCCAAAATATCATCGACCCTGGGAAGTGGATAGCTGTCCCTTTTCGTCACATCATTTAGTTTACGGTAGTATACGCAAAACCGCATTTGACCATCTTTTTTCTTCACAAGTACTACCGGCGCTCTCCATGGGCTCGCTGATGGTTCAATAACACCACTCTCGCTCATTTCTTTTATTATTTGGCTTACAGCTTCACGTTTGGCAAGTGGAACACGTTCAGGAGCTTGACGGATTGGCCTTGCATCGAAAGTATCAATGCGATATTTGACAACGTTCGCCCTGCCTGGTTTGTTGCCATTCTTGCCGAATATGTTGGAGTATCTGCGGAGAGCTTCCTCAGCCTTGTGGTGGTGTTTTCCTTCCAACCCTTCAGTCCATGCATTTATATCTTCCGCAATGTCAAAGGAATCTCTTTCATGTAACTTTTCGCAGTCGAATATTGCCCCAGAACAGTTCCTCTTCGGAGTTTGATTGGTGATTTGAACTCATTAAGTACCCGAACTGGGATGCGTTCATCTTTTTGCGTCTTAGCCAGCGTTTTAACAATAAGAATGTCCGGTATAGAATTCTATGTTGCTTCAACAACCCACAACTTGTTTATCCCACAATCTTCATCAATCTTCGCCCAAGCGACTGCTTCGGACTTCGTTTAAATCTGTGCGCTTTCCTCTAGGATCACTCGCTTGCTGCTGTACAGGCCATCATATCCAAAGCTAAGCGTCACTTCCATGTTATTATACGTCATGATGATAAGAAGTCTACTCCAATGAAGACTTCATCCACAATCTCCGCGACAATGAACATGTGGAACACCGTCAAATTCCCTATAGCGAATTTGCATGTTACCTCTCCTTCAACTTGGCTATCTGCACCAGTTGCTGTCCTCAACCTTGCCCCAGCTCAGATCACATCAGATCTAATGATGGAATATGATGCGCCCGTATCCCTAGTTAGTACTCGCTCATGTCCGTCCACATATCCACCAACAGTAACGTTGCCCGCCTTTCTGCCAATTCGTATGCGGAGACTATGGCGCATTCAACTGCTGGAGCCAGCCCTCACACCTTTCTGCTGGCACGTTTTAGCTTAACGGAGTTGGGTTCTTCTACTTCAGCCCTGCGTTTTCGTCCTGCTAAATTGTTTTTCCTGTTGGAACTTTTTCTGTAATCACGGACGAAGTGGCCTGGCTTTTCACATTTAAAGCATTTGTCAGAGTCATCCTTTTTCTCGCCCAACAGTTGGATTATCTTCTTCAGCATTTTCTTTGTCTCGTCCGGAGTGTCCACTTCCACTCGATGGCCTTGGTAGGCTGGTTTACTTGGGAGAGAAGCCGTTTCACGTGTCTGAGCATAATATGGATTCGCATACGTCTCTCGCCTCATTCCGTTGATGAATCTCTGGACTTT
>NW_016187935.1:0-4248 GCF_001687245.7 Rhagoletis zephyria
TGCCTTTGTAAAAGTAAGGGACGTTCGGCAGGGAAATGGTAATGACTGCCAGGTGAAGAGTAAGTTGCTAATAAGGTATTATTACGAGCTCCTAATTCCCACTGGGAATAAAAATAAATTACACACATGTGCCCGTGCTTTTTACCAAACGGCACACACATGTGATGTGAGCAAGTTTTTAATTTTTTATATGCACAGCACACGTGTGCGAGCGTAAAATGTTAGGATGTGCTGCACATGTGTGTGCAAATACGAACCCTGTTGACAATAAAAACTGGTCATAAAGACAGGTCGCGGGAAAATGGGCACACATTTTTTGTTATTTAAAAAATTTTCATAATATGTATGTACATAAATCATGTATATGCATATATGTAATACTTCTATATTGGCAGTAAGCTAGCTTCTCACTGTGTAAGCATTTCGAAGCCAAAGCGAGACAGTCTAGTACCGTTTTTGTCAATGTATTGTGTACGTGAGTGCCGTTTTTGGGTGTTTGTTGTGTACATGTTTATTTATAAACGCATGTGTTCCTTTTCTTTCGAACGTGTTTATTGATATATCTGTACTGTAGTGTTTTCGGACGGTACTAGCTCTCACTGCCAATATAGGAGTCATGGGCGTAGCCAGGTAGGGAAAGGGGGGCTGCTCGAGCTCCCCCCCTAACTTTCAAATTTTCCTTATATATATATAAAATAGTACCCTGAAATACCAGCTTAATAGGGTCGAGGCCCCCCTAAATTTCATTCTGGCTACGCCGATGATAGGAGTATTACATATATGTGTATATGTATGAAAGATTCGAACTTTTTGCAAACATTGAAGCGTCCGGCGAGAAATGTAAAACAATATTTTAAGTATGTCTATGTATGTTGGAATAAAAGGAAAATGTATGTCTTTTCTTAACATTATGTTGAATGCTAACATTATAAAAGATAAAACTTCATAAGTATTCCTATACTTCCTTTGAAGTTTTCAAATACTACTGAATGCAATCAACATACTCAAGTACTCTGGAAAAGCGGAACAGTGTTTTATGTAGCAGAGCGCTGTTGAGTAACATTGCTTAGTTCTTCAAATTATGATGTTCTCTTTTTTCGTTCCTATCCTTTTAAGTACTCTAAAATATATGTTCCATTTACTCATATACACATGTGAAGAGTATTTCTGCTGGTATATTTGCAGTGCTTTAGTATATATGTATGTACATACATTTTATACTGTTGGCAAACGAGTTCGCTTATTTGCATAAACCGTCTTCATTTGCATTAACTAATGCATTATCCTCTTTCAAATGTGAATAAGCGGCTCAACAAATCCATACAAATTTCGTGCATTTGTTCGAGCGTCGATATATAATTTTGTGTACATATTTCATAAAAGCTATGGAGGTCTCCACGATGAAAGTGGTATATTTGAAAATTATAGAGTTCTACCTTTAAGCTAAGTAATACTTGTTCTACCCTTCTAATCGATGGGACCATTTTCCAAAGCCAGTGTACATGATTCAATAAAACAAGGTTGGATAAATATTGACATTTTCGTCAATCGACTGCCTTGCAAGGTTACATTTGAGAAGGAAGAGAAAGCGGGTAACCATTTTATCCCCTTTTGTGAAAAGGTAGTACGAAAAGTAGTCTGATAGTACTAAAATGCGTTTTTTGTATATTATATTGAATTAAAATATCAAAGCAGATTCCATTGATCTACACAATAGACAATGAATTAACTTTTTTATGGTGTATTAAACATGCTATATTGATATTAAAAATGCAATAAATGAAGAATGAGAGAATTTTATTCACATAAAATTCGGACCATAGAAAAATCTTATCGACAAATATTCCCAAATATTTAAAACAAACCAAATATTCAAAACAAACCATGGTTTCATTAAAACTCCAGTATATATTAAATAAAATTAATGGAATTCAAACAAATCCTTTATTCAAAGGGACTATATTGCACACCGTTTTCAAAAGTCACAGAGCTGTTATTTACCTTTCAGCAAAAGCTGGATCAAATTTTTGTTATAATTTGTAAAAAAAATCCTAACTTAAAGTCGCCCTAGCCCATATGATTTTCAAGTGCTAAGAAATTGTTTTTCGCATTTTCGGACAAACGTATGATTTGAGTTGTGACTCTTTTGAAGACGGTGTGCGATATGAAGAAATATCCCAGCAGAAAAAAATTATCAATCGATAAAAAATAATAATTTTTCGTATTGATGACAAATAAAAGGAAGATCGAAATTTCATATTATCACTTTGACGTTATGTCTGACGGAGTTGGAATATGGAACCACCTACAGGAGAATATGTAAACAAATATGAAATGTAATAAAATAAATAAAGCAAATAAAAATAAAAAAAAATTGTTTTTCCTATTGATATTTTATGTCAAAAAGTAGTTAGTTACATCAAATGCAGAGCTAACCACCCTTGACTACATCTAATGCAGAGGTAACCACCCGCCATAGAAATATAGTTAGCTTTCGTTAAAGAATATATACAGATAATAAGTGAATTTTAGCTCCTTCCTAATCAACTTAAAGATAGCNCGCCATAGAAATATAGTTAGCTTTCGTCAAAGAATATATACAGATAATAAGTGAATTTTAGCTCCTTCCTAATCAACTTAAAGATAGCTTATAGTTAGATCCATTTCCTGCAGGGATACAACTATTAAAGATGCAATTGATACAATGTATATAAATTAATCTTTTTAAAAAATAATTATATATTTATTGCATTTAAAAATTACATGTTCAATACCTTAAATTGAATTACATTTGGTGGACAGACACACAAAGTGATCCTGACCTGCATAAAAAAAAAGCTTTATTGATATTTACACTTACACTTTTATGGGGTGGTATATTTGCTTGTAAGTATGTAACGGCTACACTTCACCAAATAAATCGGTGCAGCTATAATTCCCAGAGGACTGCACCAGCCAAACGTGGACGGACACACATAGATTCTAGCACGCAAAACTTATTTTTAACGGCTGCACTTGCTGTAAAGCGCAGGTTTTGAATAACTCCGATACTCTGCAAAGAAATGGTAAATTATTGTTTTAATTCAATATAGCTCCATTACTTTTGATTTTTTTGGCATGCTTATTTGAATAAGAAAATCAATTTCATCGAAACTATCGGCAGTGTTCCCCGTTGAACTTTTTATACGAAGAAAATATTTCTCCTTGTCTTTTAGTAGTACTTTCTATAAATCCAAAAAGAAAGCAACACAGGCTAAGAAAGAATGCGGGAGCGAGACAACTGCCAGGTCATCCAACCTTGTGTTCAGTGTTGCCGTTTTAGCCCTTTGGTGGCTAGATTTAGCTACCACATACTTTTTTCGGCTACATAAATTTAAAATTGCACGTAGCCCTTTTTTTAGCCCTTTAGAGAATTTATTCATACTTGGCATGAAAAAGTTGTATATACTTAATTTGATCTATTTTTTTCATTTATGAAAGAGATGAATTTTGAAACTAAGAAAGACTGATATATACACATACATATATGTATTGTATGTACCTTACGTTTTCATGCATACATACTGTAAAAGTGTTAGGGCTGTTAACTTATCTATTAATGGTTTAACTATAGTTTAAAATAGATAAGTTTACGGCCCTTAATATGCTTAATTTGTTAAATAGTCCATCAAGTCGATTGACCGTGTATGTTCTTGTGATGTGATTGTACCAGCTGCTGGTGCGACTTCAAAAACTATTTGAAAGTTTTATGATTGTACCAGCATGCTGGTGTCGTGAGTGGTGAAATTAGCTAAATTTTCTAAGTAAAAAGTATTTTGGCGGAAATTTCTTGCACTATGGGCCTGTGCCAATCGGTAACTTTTTTCTCCGTGGTGAGACGGGGTGGAAAAATTTGCTATGGTGTACAAATAAATTAATTTTTGCTGTGCCAAATGCAAAGTAAAATTTTGACAGTTGAAAAACCAAACAAACGCTCGTGCGAAAGCTCTATTTTTGGGTGTTGCTGAAATTCTTAAAATTTATATTTATTTTATANCAAACAAACGCTCGTGCGAAAGCTCTATTTTTGTGTGTTGCTGAAATTCTTAAAATTTATATTTATTTTATAATTTGCAAGTAACGTAAGCTTTTTTATGCTGTTTCAGCTTTCATTTTTATGTTCACTCCTTATTACCGCCAAGCAATATTATGTGTATGGATGTGTGTGGAGGATGGTTCCGTGCGCAGAAGTGGAAAACTTTTGACTGC
>NW_016187936.1:0-4248 GCF_001687245.7 Rhagoletis zephyria
CCGTCACCTGGATCACCGTCGCCCACATTGACCGGCAGATTGCCCTCCTCCAGGCGGCCACAGCAACAAATGGAACTCACCACCTGGGCCAGAAACTCCAACCAAAAAATGAGTTTATCAGCTTAGAAGAAGATCACCACACTGACCACGATAGCATAGCAGCGAAGATAAAGGTAACACACTCAAACCACATCTTCTCCCTGATAAGCTTCTAATTAAGATCAAAATCCTCCTCCTCCTCCTCCTCCTCCTCCTAGGCCCTTGAATCGCGCCGATCCGAACTGATCACCGGCGTCATCATCGAGATCGCCCTCGACCTGGTGGACCTGACGGACGTCTTCGTGGGCAACTTCTTCATCCACGTCATCTACCTCGTCACGAAGCTCTTCAGCATCGGCCTCTGGTCCTATAGTCAGCTGGAGCAGTCCAATTCAGTAATCTGGCTGCTTCCTCTTTGCATTTGTTTGCTGATCATTCTGGTCCACCTTCGCTGGTTTACCGCTCTTCGAAAATGGGTCTTAGCTCTTTGTATTATCGTCAGCACCGCGGCCTGGACCGCCGTCCTCTTCATCCGCTGCCGGCAGATCGGCGCCCACATCAGCCGTCTTCAGGCGCTGAATCACCACCTTAAAGATGAGGGAGGTGATGAGGGTGAGGGTGAAAAGGAACGGCTGAAGAGGGTGATCGAGGGTGAGATGCAAAATCGGTTGATCCTCTGCATTGGTACCTTCCTCATGATCATTTTTGGGTCGATGGGCCTAATGGCGGAGTGCTGCCGGGCCCCGTTGGTGGCCATCGTCTTTGGAGTGCTCCACTCGATCGGTTTCACCCTCTGGCTGGTGAAGATCACCTTTTTTAGTGCCCAAGAGGCAGATGTCTTATTCTGTGTGCCCCTCATATATGCCGTTTTGACCATTGCCATCTTCATCGTCTTTCTCTTTGAGTTCTACAATCGCTTCAAGAAGGGAAATGGAAAGAGGAGAAATGGAAAGAGTGGAAAGGGCAAGAAAAAGAAAGGGAACAAAAAGAAGCTGCTGTATACTTTTGTTTCAGATGATGATGAGGAAGATGAAGATGAGAACGAGGATGAAGATGATGAGGAAGATTCAGAGCAGCAAAACAACAACAATCTCAGCGCAAAGCCTCAGAAGAGCACAAAGAGCACCGCCAAAAGCTCACAGAAGACGGCGAAGATGACAAAGACCAACAAAACGAAAACAAAGACGAAAACTAATAAAACCAAAGCCAAAACTAACCGTACGGCAAAGAGGTACTCACAGAAACACAGAACATTAAAAGAGTAACCTGAACTGAACTGAAAAACCAACATTTGTTTACTTTCCTAATTTTTTTTCTTTTCAAAACTTAATGGTCAACAAAGACGTACAGCGAGTGACTGCTCAGATTGGCACTTAAAATGGAGGCGTGCTCTGTACAATTGGCTACTCGACACACGAGCATCGCTTTTTGCTCAATTTGACCGTCCAACGGAAGTGATCCCTGCCTGGAACGGTTCCAGTAGATAAAGAGCGGCGAGGAGAAGAGGTTTGCCGTTCCTTTGGCGGCCAGTTTCTAAAAAACAACAAATCAATTTTCAGTCGTACAAAACAGCAGTAGAAAAAACTTCCTTAAACCTTACCGAAAAACGAGACACTCGAATGACGGGATTGACCAGCAGTGNTAAAATGGAGGCGTGCTCTGTACAATTGGCTACTCGACACACGAGCATCGCTTTTTGCTCAATTTGACCGTCCAACGGAAGTGATCCCTGCCTGGAACGGTTCCAGTAGATAAAGAGCGGCGAGGAGAAGAGGTTTGCCGTTCCTTTGGCGGCCAGTTTCTAAAAAAACAACAAATCAATTTTCAGTCGTACAAAACAGCAGTAGAAAAAACTTCCTTAAACCTTACCGAAAAACGAGACACTCGAATGACGGGATTGACCAGCAGTGGAGCGGCAGCTGATTCTTCCAAGGCCACTGGACTTGAAAATTGTTGCTGCTGAAAATTTGGAGCTTGGAACGTCGAAATTTTGTGGTCTAAATTGGCTGAAGGACCATAGTGCGATTGCTGCTTTTGGACGTTCACATTTCGAGTCGGAAATTTGGACTGTCTGGGTGAGCAGACCACTTTGGCTTTAGGCTTCGTCGCTGGACTTCGCACAAAAGCGGCCACAGGAGTTCCTCCTGCTTTGGCATTGGTGTTAGCATTGGGACTTGCTTTGGGAGTGCCAGCACTTCGGCGAGGGCTCCGGGCTATTTTGGAACTCCTCTTCTTTGGCACATTAGCCGGACTGGTGGGCGCCTGAAAAAAGTAGGATGGAGGCTTTTGGGAGACAAAAGCGGTAAATGGAATTGCTGCTGCTGTTGTTGTTATTTGTGGTGGTGGTTTGGGAGCAAGACTTTTGGGCGTTTCTTTTTCTGCGTAAACAGGAAATCCTCCTCCTCCTTCTGGAACAACGGCACCGTTGGCGGCAAAGCCTTTTCCGCTGGGACAGTAGCTGAACTGGGCGGAAACGGAAGAGGACTTCTTTGAGGACTTCCTGGACTTGGAGATGGAATTGGACTTGGTGTCGGGGTCAGGATTTGAGGGAAAGGATCGCGAGAGGGAGTTCTCCACGACCATGGTGGAGGAGTTTTGCTGCTGTTGCTGTTGTTGGCGGTCTTCGGTCTTTGCTTTTTCAGCAGTGTACGATTTCTCGGTATTTTGGGCCATTTTACTTACAGAAACTAAGTTGATTTGAAAATGATGAGTTGGACTTGAGGTGGCAAATAAACAGATTAAAAAGTTCCATTTTTGGATGAGTTGTTCAATTTTTCTTTTAATTAATTTTAATCAAAAGATTTTATTTAAAAAAGATTTTAAATTTGATTTAGTAATGAGCGGTTGAGTTACAACAAGCACAAAAAGTTGGCACTAAAAAATGGCATTGATGCAAAGTATTTGGCAAGGATTTTTCAGTAGTACTGTGCACATTTAAACGAGGTAAAATGTACAAACAAACACATAAAAATTTTTAATTTAGCGTGTTTGTTGAAAATTTATTTAAAATTTAAAATTTAAAATTTGTTTTTGCAAATATGAAGTTTAATCTTCTCTACACTGCACTTCTTTTATTTGTCACTTTTCAGTTTATTTTCTGTGAGGACTGGACGCACTCTGGTGAGGACAATGATGAGGAAGAGGAGGAATCAAGGGAACGCAAGGAAGCCCGAAACTTCCAAATTGGCATTTCTCTTCCCTGGGTGAAAACATCTCGCCAACATCTGCCCACCATTCCCAAGTCACTTCTCGTTCAAGTAAATATAGACTTGAGCTATGACTGTTTCCATGGAACGCCCTACTTCTGCAGAGTTGAAGTAGTTAAAGGGATGAAAATTATTGGCAAGGTAACTGAGAGCAGGTCACTGCTAATGTTTACTTTCTTCCCATAATTATGCTTATTAAGCACAATCTTAAAAAAATCGAGCAATTTTAAAATCAATTTGCTGTCTCATTTCAACCCCACCCCCCCCCCCNGAGAAATTTTAAAATCAATTTGCTGTCTCATTTCAACCCCACCCCCCCCCACCCTCCACCCTAGCTTGACTACACCAAACAGAAGTGCATCATTCCCGGCCAGTTCTCTCTCAGTTCACTGAACGAGCAGATACAAACGGTTAGCTCTGAAAACGAGCTACGGGACGTTCCCAGCAGTGGCGAGTGGCCCATCTTCGAGGTGCTGCTCAATCCCCGTCGGTTGAAGCTGAATGCCGGTGAAGTCTCCCTTCGCCGAGGAGAGGAAGGGCAACAGAATGGTTTCCTTCTGCCAGCCAGACCGGTCCTGGCTCAATCATCATCAGCCCCACCACCATCAGCCCATAGAAATCTCCACCCAGCACCCCCTCCTCCTTCTTACCTAGCCTATTGTAGATACCGCGTTTCATCCTCAAGGTACTACTACTACCCGGGAGTTGTAGTGGAGGAGGAGCAGGGCCAAAACGGAACGCTCGCCTTCTACCACGGACTGTACAGCGTCCAATATCACCACGTTTGTTCAGTGTTTGTAGTGGCGGTGCTCAACACCCGACTGCCCCCGCCGCCGCCCACTGACTACCTTCGCCGTTTCAACAAACTATAAAAAAACTTTTTTAATAATTAGAATGACACTAATTTAATTTTGCAATTAAGATATTTCTAAATACCCAAAAAACAAAGGCACTAAAAATGACATTGATGAAAATGTATTTAGCAATGTTTTTTTTCTGAAGG
>NW_016187937.1:0-4247 GCF_001687245.7 Rhagoletis zephyria
AAGTCAGAATTAACGTCAGTGATAGGTCAGGTAAGTCCCAGATGTGTTCTAACAGCACAAAGTAGTTTTTGTAAAAATTGCTTATATATAGAGGGTATTGAATATAAGCTCTCGATATATGTACATATATCTAATTTAACTTAGCAGGCAACCTACATCACCCACTAAAGCGCACTTATTCTGAGTGTACGCTTGACTATCTAGGCCACCCAACCTGTCATCTGTGCAATGTTTTCTTGACAACTATGCGTTTTTTAGTCTGATTTTATTTTTGTATTGCCTTTATCATCTTTTTGTTTCCTCCTGTGTTTAGCACACTTGCTCGTATTTGTTTCAGTTCGATTGCTCGCGTATTTGAATGCATATTTTCGATTCTGATTTTTTACAATCACGTTTATTGGTAGTATATGTGACTCTACATAACGGTCCCTTTGTTAGTTAAATGACAATTTTTTGTTACACGCTACTCAGTCGTATATCATTTCCCTTAAAGTACATATTTCTTTGCGAGTTGTTTTCAATTTAAGTTGTTTTTTTTTTTTGGTTTTCCCTTTTGTTTCATTTTATTCCGCTAACCAAGCATATCCTCTGTCACTTTCGTTGTTGGTTGTTTTGATATTTTGCGCTCTTCTATTTTTTGTATGTGAAAATTTTGTGCGAATTTTTATGCATAACATTCCATTTCAGTCATTTTTGCCGATCCATGCCATTGAAAATGCAAAGCTTTAGAGTTGTACATTTTACTCTTTCGCTGTTGATTTATATTTTTTTTATGTTTAGTTTTTTTCTTGGCTAACGGAATTCGGAACGTCAATATCGTTCAACTTCAGCCATTTCATTTTCTTTTTTTTTTCTCTCCATACACCCTTTGTTTCGTTATGTGGTTCACCATACCCCCGCCTCCCCCCCTAGTGATGTTTCCTGTAGCGTTTTTATTAAAATTGATTTATGGGTATGCGTGCACAGATGCATGAAGATTTATGGAAAATTAATATTTAATATGTTTTTCGTTAGTCAGCATGGCACAGTAACGAGTTGGAGAATGTTGCAAGCTAAGTGATAGCAAAAAAATAAAATAAAACAAGGATTTGGTCGCAATAGTTGAAGGTATCTAATTTAGTTGCTGGCACAAACTTGCTTTCACTGACATGGCATACAATCATTCGTGTGCATAGTTTTGAAATATTGTTGCACCAATTACATTTTTCGTATGAATTTGTACGTATAAAGGGCTTTTGTGACTACGAAATGCAAAAATGGACTTCAACAAAGCGACAAAAAATGCACGACAATTTATTTGGCTGTCAATTAATCCATTTTTAAGAGCGTTTTTTTTTTTTGTTTTTGTGCGCACAACTTTCATGCGGCAATCATTGGTGCCAATTATTTTTTGAAAAATTAGAAATGATTGCTGGCGAATAAAAATAAAAGAAGATAATTGGCATCCATCTTTTGGCTAGAAATTTTCCATTTTGTAGTATGACTTGGTCTAAACATTTATGATGTCTACAAAGAGCTGATAGTTTGTATGGCAAGCTGCATTTGCACACTTGCTTTTGCCTCATTTTAACCCTTCATAGCATCGTGTAACAGTTATGCTACAAACACTTTTAAAATTCCGAAAATAATTAAAATAGTTTTTGTGTCATTTTCCACCAGACAATTTTTGATGTCGACTATAAGAAAACGTGTCGCCCTCGGCAACCAATTTCAATCGCTCCAAATCGTCCGCTTATTATTGCCACAGGCGATATTTGAAATAATTTTATTCTTTTCAATACTTCATTTATTTTTGTGTATAAAAAATGGAACTTAAGAGCGGAATTAATTCTTTCTCTCGCTATGGAGTTTCCTTTTTGTCAATCCTATCTTTGGCATAAATTAGATGCTTATGGCTAATAATGTTGAAGCGAAATTCATAAGTTGGGGAATTTTTAATGCAGGAAATTATGTATGTTGGCGATTTGTCACCACGGCAATAAATCGGTGAGTCGTTAATTTGTTGACATTGACGATTGTCGTCTATTTCTCATGTTTTGCATGGTGCGTTGTGTCAGCAACAAACTACGCGAGCCAGATTAAGATGCAACAGAAAAATGTAAGAGTGGCTGAAGAATTATAACTAAACAAGAAGAGAGGTGAAGGGACTGACGCAAAGACAAACACGACTCAAAGTAGCTGCATAATTGCGGCTACCGTTGTCTATAACGACAACAAAATTTGCTTCTAAATTAGTTATTAAGAAAGTATAAAGCTTAAAAGCACAATGAAGTGTTCATCATTAAAGCGCTTAGATTAAAGTTTTTGCGGCATACATATGTGCATATGTAGTTAAAAGCGAAGTCAAATAGTTAGTACCAAAGCCATCTGATGAGTTTTGCCATTGGTGTGGAAATATGGCTACTAGAGTATTTAATTTAATTTCAAAGGATGGAGTGATTTTCGCAAAAAAAGCTCATTCTAAAGTATGCAGTGAATATTAAACACCTCAAAAAAAGAGAAAAATTCTCGATATTTTTTTTATAGTTTATTTTAGGGATTGACGATATAATGAAACTCTTTTTATGATTTTCGGAATTTCTCGAAGTATTTCCAAAATTTGCTCGGATTTTTTCACCAGTTTTTGTATTTCGCTTTTTGTGTTTCTTTGAAGGGACTTTTTGGGATTTTAATTTTTTCATGACATCCCGTGTTATATATTTGCGGACATTTCGGGATTCTCTAGCAATTTTTTGGATGGTTTGGGTTTAATTTTGGCATTTTCTTAACAATTTCGAGACTTGTTGCGACTAGTGTTTGTAGAGCGTTAAGGGTAGCCAGATATACTATGTGCTTTCATTCGCGGTATTTTGTTGTTCAGTATTTAGCCCTGCGAAGATAAATGAATAGGTACTTTTACCTCAAACTATCATACTCCGTATAAAGTCAGAAACAAGATCTTCTGTTACATAGTGCTCGATTATATAATGCAACATAAGCACCTAATTTCTAATTGCGTACTTTCACCCCGTTTTTTACTAAAAAAACTTAAAATTACTACAAGCATTACAATGAACGTGCAACTCCAAAATGTTGTGGATTTAGCTTAGGCTAGAAAATGTATTTTTTTTTTTAATACACTTACAGTGAAATCTCGATATAACGAATCTTATTACTAAAAAAATCTCAACATAACAACATTTTTGCTGAATCCCCTAAGAAAGCATTGTTTCTCCATAGAAATAACAAAAAAATGAGCATGAAAACATTCGGAATCAAAAGCCTCTATATAACGAAGTGTTCCGTTAAATAAAAAAACAACGAAACTACATACATCTCGACGGCTGAGCGGAAGATCGACCTATCGCGGAAGCCGTTGCGAGAACGCCCTTTCTCAGAAAATTGCTCAAGAATGTGTTACCTCAGAAGGTGTTTAGAGAATGCCCTATCTCAGAATTTTATCCAAGAACGCCCTAATTAGGAATTCAGTTCAAAAAACCCCTACATCAACGTATTTACGATATTTTTTCAGTTGTTATAGGGCCATTTTTGAACCAAATTCTGAAACATTTTCTATGAAATTCTGGAGTAGGGAATTCTTGGAAACTTTTATGAGATAGAGCGTTTTCGAACCGACTGCCGTCAATATATTTACGTATAATGATTTTTTTTTAATTTTGCATTATTCAAATCTATGGATATAACAATGCTTCGTTCACCTCCAACTATATCAGCCACTTGAAATTCAAATTGCCTGTCAAAATCTCTGGCAATGCTTGATGCTGCCCAGCCACAAGAACTAAACTGCAACTCTCGTATACATACATACATACATATACCTTTAAATCCTTCAAAGTACTAATCAATTATACCAAAATTTTCTCTTAATTTCGAACTTATTTAGTTTTATCCTACCCACTTATTTCCATATCCTACAAATTTATATTTAGCTCATTCAAAACTAAAGCTCCAAAAACTTACTGGAATACAACTACTTTGTAGTTCAGTGCAAATTGCCAAGGTCCAATATGCCCATAAATCCATTTGTAAAATAAATACTCACTCCACATAGTAATGGAATTTAATGCTTAATTAATAGAATTATGTGCTCTTAGCTCGAAAGGAGTAAGCTGCTGCATATAAAAGATGATGAATACATACATATGTACGTACACACTTCTCTGTATGCTTAATATCAAAGGTACACTTTTAAAATTCGGTAATTGTATGGAAGCGAAAATCCCGTAAGAACCTAATTGCCAAAAATA
>NW_016187939.1:0-4247 GCF_001687245.7 Rhagoletis zephyria
TTTTTTTGCTTTCACACAACAGTACAAGGAACCTGAGAAAACTATCAGTGCTATCAGTGGTCATTATCATATTACTCGTGCTACCAACTGCGTTTATCACCACCACCACCACCTGCCTGGCAACAGCTGCACCTGCTTATCAGAAAACAGATCATAATGATAGAGTAGTGCACCTTGGTCAAACATTTTCTGATAAGATCAGTTGTGCTGCCAACGTTATCAATTTCGATAATCTAAAACAAAGTTTTCCAATTAGATTTTCCGCTGCTGCAGGTTTTTCTGACACAAGCAAAAGGTTGTGGCAGTTTGAAACAGAAAAAAACAAAATAGCAAAACAACATCAAGTCCACAACGTCAATTTGATGATGATGATGATGATGAGGATGATGAGAAGGGAAGAAAACAAAAATACCTGGTCTAAAGAGTGCACTTGGCGCCAATTAGAGCGTCAGGTGAGGTAGGTAAAGGTAAAGACAGGTAGGTATGAAGTCTACAAAGGATAAAAATTGGTAATATAAAAGAGGATACCCACTATCACCAGTGTGGCTAACGGCCAACAATTTAAACTAATTATTGCAAATTTTTGCCAACCAATTTTACTAAACGTTTACCAAAAATGAAACTCATCGTTTGCGCTCTACTTGGACTTGCCGTCTTTGTCGTGGCCGGTAACGGTTTCTAAAGTCACCGTTTTAAAAGCTCCAAAACTTACTAAATCTTTCATTTTTGTAGACAAAAAACAAACCGGCGACGTCCTGCTCGACCAGGCAGCGGCCCTTCTTCAGGCGGCCAAAATTGCCCTGCCCTATTTCCGCAATTCGCCCGAGTTTCACGCCCTTCGCGACGAGGTGACGGCCATTTCCGGGCTGATTGAGTCGCTCCAAGATGGACCTGATGGAAAGGCTGGCAAAAAGGCGGAACAGGAGCTGAACAAGCACATTCACTCGCTGTCGATGTTGCTCTATCGACTGAAGCACATGCACCCGATTCCGGTGGAGCCACCAAAGCGACCCATGCCGTGGACTGACGCCCCTGATAATGGCCCAGATGGTGAGGGCTATCTTTAAGGAAAATGGTGAAGATGGGGGGGGGTGATAAACTTCACATTTTGTTGTGCTAAAGTTTAACGACACAAATATACTAATATTAAAACATTTTCCCTCTTTTTCTGACTTTTTTTGTTTGCCTTGTAAATGTAAACCTGTCACTCGTCGTGTGCTTGTGTTTGACTTTGTTTGCTTTTGCTGAACTAAAGTTTTTGTGTTTCACCAGCAGCCTTTTGTTTGTTTGAACCCGGTAATGCTGATGGTGAGTGCTAGCATTTGCCCAGTGTGAAACAAGCAAGCAAGCAAGNGAACTGTGTGTGCTTGTGTGCTTGCGTTTGACTTTGTTTGCTTTTGCTGAACTACAGTTTTTGTGTTGCTGGCAGCAGCAGCAGCAGCCTTTTGTTTGTTTGAACCCGGTAATGCTGATGGTGAGTGCTAGCATTTGCCCAGTGTGAAACAAGCAAGCAAGCAACCAACCAACTAGTGACGACAGTGGTGCAAACAAAAACAAAACTGAACAGAATCTAAAATGATTTTGCCGCTAATGGAACAGTGCTGTCGGCTTGCGGATGTCTGCTTTTTTCAGTCTGCAGCAGCTGTACAACGTCATAGGGTGGGAGCAAGAGCTGTGTTTGATTGAGAGTTTGTTTGGACGAGCTAAAACCAGAGCCGGCAACAGCAGCACAAAGCCAGAAATGTATAACTTTTTTTGGAATAAAATCAAGGGGTATTTTAGAGTGAAGGATACTCATTTTTTAACTGCTTCTGATTGATATCATCGCCGTTTTTTATGTGTATTTTAAAGTTCAGTAGTTTTTTCCCGTTAGGATCAACGTCCGAATGAGGAATCAGGAAAAGTGATGGCTATCATTTGCCGCACAACGACTTCTTCAATAAAACAAAAAACTTCTGCAAAATATCATTTTTCTCCAATGCTACAAAAGTCATTTTTTGTAGTGGAAAAAAACTTAAAATAAACATAAATTGAAAGTTTTTTTTAAATTGAATTGATCATGACTTTGGTGAAGTTGTTGACATTTGTTGCAACAGTTCAAAGTTTTAGCAAAAAGTTTCCATTCATTAATTCAACTTTAAAAGTTTAAATGTCATTTTACCTGTTACCTGTGCAAAGACAAACATTTTGAAACCGGTGAAAAGTGAAGGAGAAAAAAGAAGTAATTGTCTAGTTCTAAAAATAATCTTGCTCCGTCAATTTAATACCACTGTTCTGACATTGACCAAGTAGATATCTGCTGTTGCTGTTGCAGCTGGAGCAAACCAGAACTACTTACACCCTGTTGTTTTATTCTCCTTTTTCTTCTGGTAAAACAGTAGGGAGAAAATAAAACCCAAAAAGGGAAACGCAAAGTGAGTGTGTTGCTGTGGCGAGTACTACTGCAGCAACTGCAAACTGTACGGCCATTGCAATGACAGCGGCTATATACCAAATAGAAGAAGATAACAGAGCAGTCGAGAGAGAACTGGTAAAGCCAGCATTGATGACTGGTGTACAGCTACCCGACTCTTTCGGTCGATATAATTCCCGTACTTTTGCCGTACTTCAAACCAATTTTTCTTCTTCCTTTTTCCCAGGCGAAAAGAGTCGTCGCAGCTGTACACGTAAACTTTTCCTTCTCCTGATGACTGGTGGTGGTGGTGGTGGTAGTGAAAAGGAACTGTGGTGGCAGTGAAATGAGAGAGAGAGAAAGAGAAAGTGTCTGAAGCCAAACAGAGAAAGAAAGACAGAGCGGCACGCACGTTCTCATGAGAATAAATGCCAAACTCGGAAGCTAAATGGAAGAAGAAGAAGAAGAAGAAGGCACAAGACAAGACAACAACACTGGCTGACTGGCTTCCCTCTCTCTCTTCATTCCCTGCTCTCCAATCACTGCTGCCTCTCTGTTCATTTATTCATTCATCGTATCGGCTGCTGAGTAATCGGTTTTTGTTGCAGCGGCAGAGAAGCAGAAGCTGAAGAGTGAGAGCAACAAATACGATTCGGTTTCAAATGCGGCGTCAGCAGAAGCAGCAGCAGCAGCCTTTTGAATTCAATTTCACTGCATCGTATTTTATGAGAGTCGTTTCGAGCGGAACACTTCCGAACTGCACTGCTGATTTACAACTGCTGAAACTTTAGCTTAAAACCATAAAACGTTGTTTGCTTTTTGAGTTTTTTTCCATTTGAAAATTTGATTTCATTTTTAAGTTTTTTTTCTGAACAAAAAAACCTTTTGACTTTAAACACATCTGACCGGCATATGATTCTCTTGGTTGAAACTCTGTTCACTCGTTCATTTTTTACCATTCATTTTCTATTGTTCATCACATCATCGTCAGCATCATCTTCACTTGAAATCTTTTGTGCGACCTTTTTGCCGACATCTGCTGTTGCTGATTTTTAAGTTTTCTGTCTGTCCGCTTTAGACCAGACCTTCAACTTTACAGGAATATTTTATTCTTCTTTACACTTGACTTACTTTACTTTTCAACCATTGTGTTGCTGTTCGTCACTGTTTAACTGCTGCTGAGTTAATTGCTTCAGAGCTCTGAAATAATAATATTATCGTCATCAGAGCTGTGTGTGCAGTGCACATCTGGTGCACATCTTCAGCCAAACTTTTTTTCTTTCTTTTTTTTGCAGATGTGCACTGCTCTTGAAGTTAAACTTTTTTTACTACGAAGAAAGTGAATACTTCACAGTTTGCTGATCTAACAACACTTGACTATATAAACGATTTTTTATTTTCATTTTTTAAACTGTGACATTTCAAGTTTTTTTAAAACCTTCTCAAAATCTCTCATCAACATCATGGCCATCAGCTTCGCCTCCATCGGTTCTCACTCCTCAAATGGACGCTACTCTCTGGTCAAAACCGACCAACTTAATCCTGCCGACCGAGCGTACCTCGACGAGTGTCGTCGTGGCTCTCGAAACTCCGCCACAGGAGTTCGCTGCTTCGACGGAATGGGCCTAGGAGGAGGAGGAGGAGATTCTTCAGCTCGAAAGTGCCACCTTCAGCCACACCCTCTCGCAAATGGGAAGCAGTCCATCAACCCGTACCATGAATCATTTCGAGCAGCTCAGGCACAGCTACTTCAGCAGAGAATTCAACTCAAAAAAGGAGGTTCCGGAAGTGGGCGGGGAGGAGGAGGAGGAGGATTCGGCAGTGGAAAGTGGACCTGGAAGCGGACCCTCCTCCT
>NW_016187940.1:0-4247 GCF_001687245.7 Rhagoletis zephyria
GACAGTAGGAGTGGCCGACGCGGTGAACTGACGGCCAAGATGCTGAATGGAGATTGATAGAGCATCGAAGCACTAATTTTTATTGAGGCTCTTTGGAATTTTCACTACACTTCCGGCGGTGACAATTTGTTGATTTCTTTGTGTATTTGTGAGCTTAATTGTTAAAAGACTTATTTGCGGTTGGGGTAAAGAAAAGAAAGAAAGAAATATAGCGCCACAAGCATTTTTGAGTAAAAATATCAGGCATGGAATTGCGAAATATTTATGCACCCGCTCTTTAGTTTTCCTTCTCCCAACTGTCAACTGAGAGCCGACTGTAAGGCGCCAATGACTGCTCCAATTTCAATCTTCGTCGGATTGACAACTTCAAAAGGTCAGCTGAAATTGTCAACATGAATTTTCTGGGAGGTGGTCACTCGGAAAACAAACATACATTTTACATGAAGTACACTATACTTCAATGTTTTTGAGCTGCCTTTCCTTCATCGGATTTAGTAGCCACTCCTGCTGATATTATAAGTGGCAAGTGATATACATACATACGTACATACTCAAGTGCATAAATACATATTTTCTGCTTTGTAATTCTATGCCTCAATATGATGCAACATTTGGCAATTCAATTCAAGTGCTGCGTGTGACTTAAGTGGCGCTTCATGCCGCATTTGCCGGTCCTCCTTTAAAGTGCAATACAACTCTATTTCACGTGTCAATTCTTATGTTTGGATGTTCGCTTATAAACTATGGTCTGAGTAATTGTGGCTAGACATTGGTGGCGCGACTTTAAGTATTTACATGGTGTGTGTTTGAATAGAAGAAGTATTAAGTTACTTAAGCGCCACTCAAGACTCAAACGATGCATNAAAGAGAAGGGTAGTGGAAACCAGAATACATAGTTGATTGTTGTCCTCTAGAAAAAACGGTCAGTTAGTGAACATTTTTTGGGTCAACGCTGTACAACGGGTCTCAGAATGAAGAAAATTTAGAGAACTTACGTCAAACGGTGTGATGGTAGATGAAGAGAATAGTAAAAAGAAAGGCCAAGAGAATCTCTGTTGAGCCCGAAAGATCATCAATAATGACAGAGAGCATTTCTTGTATGCCGAAAGGTTTGTAATAAGGTCTTCCAACTTAATTAATTTGATCGAGGAGAATAAATTCATACCAAAAGTGGAAGATTTATGAGTAGTAAAAGCAGTACGAAAAGCCCGGCAGACAATAATTTGAGTATAGCTAGGTATTAATGCAAAATCTTTTGTTTATAATATACGAGTACGTCTAAGCACTTTTAGCTCCAAGCAGCTTCTGTGCCAGAAGTGCTTAGAGAAACACGCCTAACACAAGTAATGTTTAAGCGAAAAACAAAACCTACTTCAATTCTCATATAAAAAATTAAGATTATCGTTAATTTTTTCACGATCCAATTATCGGATCTAAACAAAATTAGTATGCGACCACCCTTGAGGTACCACTTTTCCGATTATCGAAATCGGTTAACGTGGTCCAAAATTATTCGGTAACATACATAAAAAAGAAAAAAAAATCCAATAAACTCCTTTTTTTGAAGTCGGTTAAAAATACATAGCGTCGTTTAAAGTACAAAATCGCGTATCGCCGTTCTGCAAAACTGCGTAACTGGCAATTTTTTTCTAGACCGTTTTCTTGAGAGCTGCATACTGGCCTTAAGTCGATTCGTTTCGATCCGTGGAGATAAGATACTGACTTTCTGTAAAAATTTTCAGCGCTAAAAAGCTGTCACTGTCAAAATGACATATGATTAAAAACCACCATGTGGACCACCCTTTATGTACGTTTGCATTTATTTATATTGATTATCCTCATTAGCTTAAACGTTATACGTTATTTTTCCCTTAATTTTCTTCTTTGTTTTCTAGCGCTTCTCAAGTGGCGGCAGTTACAACCGGTTTTACATACTATATACACACATATATATATATATGTAAATGTAAGTTTGTATGTATATACAAGCATGCATGGATGCATGACAGTATGCCAGAATGCGCGCATACTAAGATTCATTTAATATTCATCTTAAAACTTTGATTCTTATGCACAATTTTCCCAGCTGGTCATAAGTTGCTCTAATTTTCGTGGTCGTTTGTTTTTGACAATGTCAAGTATAAAACCTATGCTACGTTTTTGTTTTCGTTCAGCATACCTACATACATAAAGATGTACATAATCTTTTATTATACCTCTAAATTTTTTAATTTCATTTTAATTTTCTTTCTTTTTTACTTCCTTTGCATGCGAGTGCACACATAAAAAAAAATCTGGTTATCGCAAGGTGTCCTTTGACAGAGTGCACTTTGAAGCCCTATGATCAGGCCCGTCGAGAGGGAGGGGGAAAAGGGGTGAATCCCCTTGGGCCCGGGCTTTTTAAGGGGCTCGAAATATCAGAACCATAACTTATTATTTTTTTGACAATTTAATTCCTTCCTTCATATGCTTTAGCTTCTTAGAAGAAGAGGATACTGGTAAGTGTCAAATCCCACACTTTTTGCTAATGAGGAAAAAATTTTTTACAACAGTTTTTTTTTGCTCTCCTAAAAAATACCCATTTTCACAATCGATAGTTGGACATGATAGCGACGATATCTGTAAGTAAAAAAAAGATATTTGATTTCTCAATGTCTGTAAATTATTAAGGCGTTCCTAAAGCGGCTTGAAAAAGTTTAATACATATTCAACATTTCGTCAGTTGCATCATTTCACTGTTAACAACGATCGGGTCAAAAGATCTTGATGAGGGCGCCACCAGCTAGCATATGACTATCTTTAGTACAAATTCTAAAGAGAAAAGTAATGAAGTAGTCGTAAAAACGGTAAAAGTGAGACCTTTGCCCGGTAGTTATATATGTAGATATTGAGCTCATTAGCTGTTGTGGAACATACAAAGTGCATTGAAATTCCTACATCTTCATTCATATGCGTACAAACTTTCGTACATACACCGTACGTATGTACGCGTGTGTGCTTTTAACTGTAGAATTTAAGGGCCACACTGACATTAAAATTCTGACCCCCACAAAATGGCAGCAACAATTATGAACAAAATATGAGAAAGCAGCAAGCAATTTCACTGAATGCAAATGTTTATCGCAAACATAACTGTTGTTATGGGTAACACATTTTGGTGACAGAATTTTATAATTATCACGGCGACAACTTGAAATTATAGTACTAAGGTTAACATTTGTTAATATTTTTCTTTTTAATTTTTGCTTTATTTTATTTTTTTGTTTTATTTTACTTCCCTTTCAGACATTTTTTATTCATTTAATCAAACCTGTTTATGTTTGTTTTATGTATTCATTATTTTATTTATTATTTTATTAATTTTTTTTTTAATTTTTTTTTTAATTTTTTTCTTATGTCATTTCATTCCGCATTATTTTATTTTAGTACATTTAATTGTGTCTTATTTTATTTCTTAATTACAGTTATGTATGTATATAAGGTATAATATATCGAGGGCTTATATTCAATACCCTCTATCTGCAATTTTCACAATTATTATTTCTATTTATTTTATTTATTAATGTAGAAAATAAACATTTCATAGAGACTAAGTTTCAAAAGTAAAATATAATTAATATATAATTGGTTGAAGAAAAAGCGATAGCAGAAGAGTTTGAGAGCGATTTAAATTCGTTTGGAGCTCTGCGAATAGGAGCATTATTCGCTTAATTAATGCTGACAAAGTCCAAAGAAAAAATATCGTGATTATAAGGCTTCTTGGCGGGATATTAAATGGCATCCCTTCGAGTAAGAACGGCGAGTCAATCGCACCCCGTATAATATCAAAAACGAAAGTAAGAGAAAGAATAATCCTCCTAAATATTATGCAGTGATTTAAGGTTTATGAGCATGCATCTAGCAGTGTAAGATGGAAATGGGTCAACAAAATGTAGAGAGCGTAGTGCATGGATTCGTTCAATCCTGTTAATATGACATATATAATATGGTCGCCAGGTGAAGACAGCGTGTAGAGAAGTGTATATTAATTTTATGGTATACGGATCAGTGCAATCAGAGCTGAATCATCGGATAAATGTGAGCATTGAGACTTCACGAATGGTGGTAAGCTGCGAGTCACCAATGAGATACTGTTGATATTTTTTTAATTTCTTTAATTTTTTTATTTTACTTTATTTTATTTTATTTTATTTTGTTTTTTTTTTTTATATTATTTTATTTTATTTTATTTTATTTTATTTTATTTT
>NW_016187941.1:0-4247 GCF_001687245.7 Rhagoletis zephyria
TAGGTATTCTTGTTTTATGTTTTTGTATTTTATCTATTGGAAAAGTTTAACAGGTCCGCACGATAAGCAACTTTTGACAATTCCCATTTGGGACCATTAAAAATTCGATTTATGCATAAAATGGTACACTAATTAGCTATTTACACATTAATTGGAGTTTATTGACTCAAATACATACATACACTTATACTTAGTACATATGAATACTATATCGGCACGTATTTTGTTTTTTTCTCTCTTTTACACATATCGTTTTCTTCTTCTTCCTCTTTATTAAGTTAATTGTGCTATTCATAGTTCTCTTTACGACAAATAAGTTTCGATGGTTTTCGAATAGTCTAATAAATTAAGATAATTACATATAAATGAAAGCAATTTGCGCGAGTTAGAAGTATTTAGAAGTTAAATAATTTATTTATTAATTTTATGCTTGAGAAGTTTGAAACTGTGTATATTTAGGTGCGAAGAGATTTGCGTGCATTTGTATAAGTAGTTTTTCTCTCTGAATATAACTGAAACTTCAAATATATAATTAATTCAAAAAATTATTTAAACAATGCAGTGTAACGTAGAATAACAATATGGGTAAAAAAACTTATTTTTCTGTTTTATAAAGGTGAATAGGTAAACAAAATTTAATTTTAGAATTGTATCCTTAAATATGCTTGAATATTTTTGATATATATTGTTAAAAAAATTCTTTGCTTAAAACTGATTTAACACGATCCCATCGTTCAATGGTATCCTACAAACTTTATTAAGTAAAAAAAAGATAAAAATTGTTAAAAGTGCATTTTTAATACATATTTGTCCTTGTGAATAAAAAAAACTCGATTTATCCTATGCACGCAAGGCCAGTAAATCGAGTATGTCTAAGTCAGTTTTTCTCATCAATCTAAGCAATTTGGTGTGCCTTTTCATTAAAATCTATTCCAACAGAGGCTATGTAAACTAGGTGTTAATATTCCTCTGCACATGTGTGATGGGTTGTAAAAACTCCCTGTGTATGTATTACTAATAAAAATAATAATTATTTTTTTATGTATATGTTATATGTTTTTTATAAGCGTAAAACACAAAAGAATAACTCTAACTTTTGTTTCTTTTCAAATTCGGACAAACGAGGCCACTTAATCATATTTTCTTTTTAATTGGATTAACGATTAATGATTACATTATTAATCTTAATCACAAGCGGTGATTAACGATTAATAAAATTTAATCATTAATAGTACGTATCATTACGATTAATTAATTTTAATCGATAATCGCGATTAACATTTCAGTCGTTAATTTTTAACATTGTGCCAATACTGGTATTATCCATCTGATTTAAGTTTTCTATGATATTCTCCATTTACTCCTAGACACTATTGAAAGACTGAAGCGTAGGAAATAAAATATTATTATGTTTGCCATTTATTTTGGCCGATGTTTTCCTTCAATTTGTGGTGTTTGTCTTGATGTCGTTTCGTGCCGACTCTGAATAGCAATAATATTGCAGGTAGTAAATAAGGGTAGCATCACAACCTCTAAATTAATTATGGACAAAAAAAAAATAACTGGCTTAGCAGTAAGCCTTTGAAGTCGGAAGTTTTAGATTTAATTAATTCTAAAACCTTGTTTCGAATCCTAATTTATAATTCCATTTCCTCAGCACATTACATTTAAATACGCTTATGTAAAAACTTGCTAAAGAATTAAATAAACTACCGCACTAAATCAAATCCATTTTTACTGTGTAGCCGCGGGAGCCACCTTTGACCTGCAGGATTGTGCTCATTTGCTAATATTATGGCTACTAATAAGGAGTCGTCATAACACTCTTAGATTTTTCGTTCAGCGCGAAAATTGTTTAAGTAAAACAATCATTAGTGCGACGATAAGAAAAACATAAAAAAAGTTCCTCGTCCGACGCCGGGCTGTATAAATGGCGTTGTAAGCGAATGTGCTTCATTTCCTCTGTCTGAAAGCTAAATTTAATAGTGCCAGCCATGGCCTAATAGACGCCGAGTAATGGGGGGCAGAAGGTGAGAAAATTCCCCCATTCAACACTTTTTATTTCGGATATATATAGGTATATTTTTATTGCTACTTTCCGTTCAGCATTTTTTTTACTCATTTTCATTCTTAGCTGAAATTTGCCGTGCAATGTCGAAATTTAATTACAGACTAAAACCGGTAATATTTTCGACACAGCAACAACAATAATGCCAACAAAAAGGAAATAACTTTGGGCAATGAGAGCGATGAAAGTAATTTAGCAAATTATGGCATACTACTGAATTGAAGCACCAAAAGCAACATAAAATATTAAAAAATTTACATACAGTAGTAAAGGCGAAAGAGGGCGACAAGAGGCGCAACAGTGGCGTGTGCGACGTAACTAACACAAAACGTTTGCACGCCTTATGCCTCGCTCTACCAAAATTCATGAAAACCAACAGACTGACTGGTGGTCGACTGTCGGCCGGTGTCACTGCTTCAGTAGCTGAAGTGCACCCATAACCAAATTACCATAATTACTCGAGCACAAAAATAGGCGATTGCGAATGGCAATGCTGGAGGGGGGACGATGCGGAATCAGAGGAGCGTTGGAGAAATACGAAATTGAAAGTAAACAAAAAACAAAGGGAATAAAAAGAAAGCCAAAAAGAAGCAAATTTACTAGAAATAAATCGTACTTATGAATTTGGAAAATTAAGGTGAAAGAAACGAAGTCAGAGGTCAGTTAAAATATTCAAAAATCTGCTCTTTGCCAGTACGTTTGGAGAAAAGAACTAACATAGTATGTAGTAATGAAAAATTCCTTGAAAACACTACTTGGACCCTTAAACCTCTCGAGCGGGGCTGTGGGGCTGTGATAAACGCCAAAATTGGACCACAAAAGCCATGTAATATCGAATGGACCTCAAAAAACATAAAATATTTCTTTTAGAATTATGGATAGTAATCCATGTGGAAGCGCAGTTTCGAGGAGAGAGTGAGAAAAACGAGTCAAGTTCTGTATACATTTTGAAGGATTTTGGACGTTATTGGGAATATTTCTTCTAATCTGATGCTATGGTGCCACACAGCAATAGTCAGATCGTGTTTTGTCGCTTTGATTTGGTCGAATGCAACAAGTAGCTCACTCCAATGGAAATACTTCACGTTGACTCTGGAAAGCNTTCGGTCAGTCTTGCTGCTAAATATGAAAGCTCTGAAAGCTGAAATTAGCTCACATAATGAAACCTCGAAAAAATTCAGCCTAGCAAGAAGGCCATTGATAGGCTAGCCGCAAGTAGAAGGTTGCACATCTAGGAGTATTAAATAGGTAATGGGCCACAAGGGTATATCAGATTGAATGAAGTTGAATTTTTTCGGTAGCTTTCTCTAAAGTTTTCCTCATGGAATTTGTGCTTGTTACTTTACAATATATTTTTACTTTTTAATTCGAGTTTTTGTGACACTACGTAGGACCTAGCTTCAATCCCTGGATCAAGCAACATCAAATATTAGAAAAAGTTGTTTCTAACAGCGACTGGCAACGGAAAATTTCTGCGAATATTTCTGACTGCAATAAGTTGTTTCTTCTAACAGCACAAATTGAAGGAGAAGCTCGGCAAAGAATGTCGTAATGAAAACTGCATTGACCGGTCATTTTGTGTGTACCAGAAGTATGTTTCGCCTCATCTTTATCCGAGAGAATGAAATATTGTAGCAGTGTAGGAGCAAATTACGTACACCCTATAGAGTTCAGTTATGAAGCAAATTCTTTTTTTCTTGTACAGACCTCTAGATAGAGTCATTAACTTAGCTATAATATAATTTTTACTAGCAATCTGCTTTGCAATTTTTAATAAAATAAGACTTTGAGAATCACTTGTGGGTAAAGAAAATTCTTTTAATGATTGGAAATAGCCTAAAGAAAATTCTTTAATCAGTCTTATATTTGCATACCTGTGGGTCATGTTTTGCAACGAAATAAATGACTTTTTTCTGTAATTACATACAAAATTATATTTAACTCATAGTCAAGTGAAAGCCGCTAATTCTCTTTGCATATTTACGAAAATCTGCTTCGAAGAATAAAATGTTTACCGTATTTAAGTTGTGTCAATATACATAGGCTATGAAACTCGGCTATGAACTGCAATTTTGCCCGGAAAGGTCGTAAAATGTAAATTGTCAAAAAAAAAGAAGATAAATGCCGCCATAAAGAATGCATAAAAATCGCACTTAACGTTTATGCACGGCTAAATGGA
>NW_016187942.1:0-4247 GCF_001687245.7 Rhagoletis zephyria
CGGAAGATCAGGGCTCGTTTCCGCTGCTAACCTGATTGCCTCCGCTGGTGTACCATCTGGGTCTGGAGCCTTGCCGGCTTTCATGTTTCGCAGGGCTAGCTTCAGCTCGTCTGTCGAAAACAGTGGTGCCTCGGCTTGCTCCTCGACGAACACTGTGTCGGCTCTTAGTGGGTGTGTGGGAAATAGCGCATCCACTATATTCTTAACTCGGGCCTCATCCATCGCCTGTGATGATGTATGGAACTTTTTCATCACTATTTTGTATCCCTGGCCCCAGGGATCGCGATCCACNCTCTGGTCAGCGCCAATCTATTATTATTATTGTTATTATTATTATTAATTCCTGTTTTACAATTGAAGCCTTCTCTAGTGAGTTCCACCAGACAAGGGCACTTTGAAACAATATAGGCTTAAACCTGGTTTCCCAGAGCTTATGAATTAATTTGGATGAGAAACCCCACCGATAGCTCCTCTGCAGTAGTACAAGGCAACTGACACCTTTCCTACCCTTTCCTCATGGCTTCCACGACACCCGCCGTTAATCACCCTCCTGGTAACCTGGACCGGATCAAAAAGGGTGTATAGAAATCGTTTCTTAACCAAAAGTTGCTCTAGAAAGTCGTTTACAACCGCAATCCTGAGCAAGGGAGAGAGAACACCACTTTGTGGAGTTCTCCTATTGACTCTTCACTGAGTGCAGAAGCTCCCCTACTCCGCCGGGACAGTTCTGTCACTTATTAGGTTGGTTAGGTTGGTTTCCACCCCAAAATTATGAATATACTTGACTATTGCCTCTGGAGTGACATTGTTGAAGGTCCCTTCGATATCGAAGAAGGGCTCTACTGCATAATCTTCATGCGTGAAGGCTTCCTCTGACCATTTTACCAATGTGTACTAGGTGGTATTTACGGACGTTTTCATGCAATAAGCATATTGAGCTCTTGAAAGACAGTCACGAGGAATCGCGTTTCTTATTTACAGGTCTATCAGTCTCTCTAGCGTTTTTAGTAAAAGCGTATTTAGCAAAAATGAAGAGACTAAAATCCCTAGGGCTAGGAGAAACATGAGAGCCTTTTCCAGCCTTCGGGATGAACGCAACACTGACTACCTTCCAAGCTTTGGGATGTACCCGGTCCTCACTTAGTTCGCATAAATAGGATCCAACCAATCGCACGACACCTTCATAGCCCTTCGCAGCTGCGCAGCTATGACGCCATTGGTCCACGGCGACTTTAATGGTTTCAACTAATTTATCGCCCAGGTCAAGCAATGATCGTCCAGAAGGTCGGAGAAGGACAGGGCCTTAGGGGAGATTCTGTAACCAGTTAGCGACAATTTTCGAATCGCTATCGCACTATTTAACGCAAACACTTTTATATCATGCGCCAAAAAGTGCGATAGCGATCCGAAAATTGTCGCTAACTGGTTACAGAACCTCTCTTCTGAAGTACAAAATATCGCAAAGAAGTACATTTGACTGTACTTCGAAGTACGAAGTACAAAAGCGAAAAAGAAGTACTGTACGAAAGAAGTACGGTTGGTCACATTATGTATACACATCAAAAGTTTCGAACAAACGTTACGTGTTTTTATCCGCAGAATGCGAGTCTGTGCGAAAGCACGTTTATCTATTTAAAAAAATGGACTTCCGGTCGGCTTAGCCCACTTCTGGTCAAAACCCAAGGTCTGTAACACGACCTAGAGGTAGAGCATCCCCGACATTGTGGTCCGTATATTTCCGTTTTCCTATAATCAGCATTTGCCTTCATTTTAGAAGGGGTGGACGGGTGGTCTAGAACACCCTGTATTATAATAAAAATCCAAAAACAAAACGGATTTATAAGAATGGCTCGGTGGGGATCGACTCCGCGTGCTGCTGTTGTACCCACTATAGTTATGACCAAGCGGATACCGCGGACGCCAAACTCGGTTGCACAATCGCCGACGAGCCATGTCTAGGCTAATTTTGCATGTGCTATGTATTCTACGTTATCTGCGTGTTGGTCAGTGTTGTCATCGAAAATGCCCCCAATGCGCATTAAGTTTAAGATTTAACTAGGACTTCATCTGGATCAACTGCAGTTAATTCCCGAGATAATAATAATAATAATAGATTTGCGCTTACACATATATTAGTGTTTGGCCGAGCTTCTCCTCAAATTACTGGCGTGCGCCTTGATGTTGTCTAAGGCATCTGGTAGCGGGATTCGAGGATCCCGAATCCCGGGAGTTCCAAGCCCTTTCCTGAGTCTCAAAATCCCGGGATCAAGCCCTCGGATCCCGGGATCCTGGGATATAATTTAATTTGCGACCAAATTGAAAAAAACGACATTCAGACACTGTAATGGCATAAAAGAATTATCAAATGCAACCCTACAAATAATCAAATAATAGATTACAATTCTAACACTACTATTATTCTATGCTATAATATATGTAAAAATGTGTTCACCTTCGTGTCCTCAAAATCGAATGATTTATTTTATTCTCTATTACATCGAGTAAGTTAAAATGCATAGTCAGCAAAACTGACAGATGAGAAAGGAGCATGGCTGCCACACTAAAGCTATTAATCTTACGGTATTAAATTACCACAGTGCTGCCACATCACTCCCCTCTTAAGACTTAACCCGCCACGGTGAATAGAAACTCTCACTCGGCGTCCCCTGATGGTGATCTCGAAATATTCGGAATGGAGATTAAGAATATTGAACGGTTTCTGATACGGCGCGGTAAATGATGGTCGAACTCTGTCGTCTCTAACAAAAACTTGAGTGCATGTGCTTAGCTTCGGATGAATGAAGACCTTCTTTTGGGTGTGCCAAGTGGTATCAACTGCGCGCAAGTCATTCATAACTTTCCGAAGTTTCTGCAGCAGTTCAGCTTCTGTTAGACTGTTGTCGTTGGTAACAAAAAATTCACCTGGTAGGCGTAGCGTGGTACCGTAGATTAGTTCACTCGGTGTGGCGTCTATGTCGGGTTTAAAGGTGCGTATTCCCTGCAAAATCATTGGGAGAAACTTAGTCCAACTTTGCGAATTGTGGCATAACATGGTCGACTTAAGTGTTCTATGGCATTTTTCAACTAACCCATTTGATTGTGGGTGATACGGCGTTGTTCGTAGGTGTTTTATTTCCAGTGTCTGCATTAATATTTGTCTAGGTCTGTGGTTATGTCGATTGGAACTCCGAATTTTGCAATCCATCCGTTTATGATGGCGTTGGCTACTGATTGAGCCGCCATATCGACTATTGGAATTGCTTCCGGCCAGCGCGTAAAACGGTCAACCAGTGTTAGATAGTACCGATAGCCTTCTGATGGTGGGAAGGGCCCAACTATGTTCACGTTTAGGTGAGCAAATCGCTCGCTTAGCGCTGTGCGCCTGACCAGTGGAGTTACGTAATGTCGTTGAATTTTATTTTTTTGACACTGCAAAAAATGTCGCGCAAACTCTCTGCTGTCGTGCCGGATCCCCGGCCTCACGAAGCGTTCGGTCATAAGTCGTGCAGTTGCTCTTGAACCAGGATGCGACGGGTCGTGGGCAAAGTTTATATATAAAAGGTTGCGCAATGCGCAGGTCCGTTATTTATTTCTCGCAAAATTGGGCGACAACAACAGCGAAAACAACAAGCAGCGGAAACAACAAGCAGCGTAAAAAAACATAAAATTGAAATGAAGTGAAGTGATTTCATACCAATTGTAATCGATAGCTTATTCAAAAATACATTTACAGTTAATTTTAACCAAATTTTTACTCATACCTTTATGTCGAAAAAGCCACAAAATTGGATTTTTCACTGCGGAAAATTTTTGCGAAATTTTCATTTAAAGTCGCTATATCTCCGACGTTTGTGTATCGATTGATTTGTAATTTGTACACAATAAACTAGATACTTATTCTAAAGAAGATGAGTCTAACTGCACTTCTTAATATTTATTTAAAACAAAATGACGGATATTTTAACATTTTTATAAAAATTAACGAGGTGGATATTTACAAATGCAAGAGTTGTGTTATGAAGTTTAAAATTTTTGTTTCGTTTTAATGCTGCATTAAAGACAAATATATACGGGCCATTTTGGGAAAGTTTCAGGTTTAGACAACAAGTAGTTCTAAAGTTATAACAATATTATGATGACACCCTCGAGCGGCCTATAGATAACAAATATTTTTACTGGGCACTTGTACAAGTAATTATTGAAATTAATATTAAGTGAAATGTTGAAATGCATGAATTTATCAGTGT
>NW_016187943.1:0-4246 GCF_001687245.7 Rhagoletis zephyria
ACCGATGGACCTACAACTACCGAAGAGCCTACTCCTACTGAAGAGCCTGTTTCTACTGAAGAAACTACTACCGATGAGCCTACCACCACCGAAGAGCTTACTACTACTGAAGAGCCCGCTCATACCGAAGAATCTACTACCGATGGGCCCACTACCACCGAGGAGCCTACTCCTACTGAAGAGCCTAGTTCTACCGAAGGATCTACTACCGATGGGCCTACTTCCACTGAAGAGCCTGCTTCTACCGAGGAACCTACTACCGATGGACCTACAACTACCGAAGAGCCTACTCCTACTGAAGAGCCTGTTTCTACTGAAGAAACTACTACCGATGAGCCTACCACCACCGAAGAGCTTACTACTACTGAAGAGCCTGCTCATAACGAAGAATCTACTACCGATGGGCCTACTTCTACCGTAGAGCCTGCTCCTACCGAAGAATCTACTACCGATGGGCCTACTTCCACTGAAGAGCCTGCTTCTACCGAGGAACCTACTACCGATGGGCCCACCACCACCGAAGAGCCTACTCCTACTGAAGAGCCTGCTTCTACCGAGGAACCTACTACCGATGGGCCCACCACCACCGAAGAGCCTACTCCTACTGAAGAGCCTGCTTCTACCGAAGAAACTACTGCCAATGGGCCTACTTCTGCCGTAGAGCCTGCTTCTACCGAAGGATCTACTACCGATGGGCTTACTACCACTGAAGAGCCTACTCCTACTGAAGAGCCTGCTTCTACCGAAGAATCTACTACCGATGGGCCTACTACCACCGAAGAGCCTACTCCTACTGAAGAGCCTGCTTCTACCGAAGAATCTACTACCGATGGGCCTACTACCACCGAAGAGCCTACTCCTACTGAAGAGGCTGCTTCTACCGAAAAATCTACTACCGATGGGTCCACTACCACCGAAGAGCCTACTTCTACTGCAGAGCCTGCTTCTACCGAAGAATCTACTACCGATGGGCCTACTTCCACCGTAGAGCCTGCTTCTACCGAAGGATCTACTACCGATGGGCCTACTTCTACCGAAGAGCCTACTCCTACTGAAGAGTCTGCTTCTACCGAAGAATCTTCTACCGATGGGCCTACTACCACCGAAGAGCCTACTCCTACCGAAGGATCTACTACCGATGGACCTACAACCACCGAAGAGCCTACTCCTAGTGAAGAGCCTGCTTCTACCGAAGGATCTACTACCGATGGACCTACAACCACCGAAGAGCCTACTCCTACCGAAGGATCTACTACCGATGGACCTACAACCACCGAAGTGCCTACTCCTAGTGAAGAGCCTGCTTCTACCGAAGGATCTACTACCGATGGACCTACAACCACCGAAGAGCCTACTCCTAGTGAAGACCCTGCTTCTACCGAAGGATCTACTACCAGTGGACCTACTACCACCGAAGAGCCTACTCCTACTGAAGAGCCTGCTTCTACCGAAGGATCTACTACCGATGGGCCTACTACCACCGAAGAGCCTACTCCTACTGAAGAGCCTGCTTCTACCGAAGAATCTACTACCGATGGGCCTACTACCACCGAAGAGCCTACTCCTACTGAAGAGCCTGCTTCTACCGAAAAATCTACTACCGATGGGCCTACTACCACCGAAGAGCCTACTCCTACTGAAGAGCCTGCTTCTACCGAAAAATCTACTACCGATGGGCCTACTACCACCGAAGAGCCTACTCCTACTGAAGAGCCTGCTTCTACCGAAAAATCTACTACCGATGGGCCTACTACCACCGAAGAGCCTACTCCTACTGAAGAGCCTGCTTCTACCGAAAAATCTACTACCGATGGGCCTACTACCACCGAAGAGCCTACTCCTACTGAAGAGCCTGCTTCTACCGAAAAATCTACTACCGATGGGCCTACTACCACCGAGGAGCCTACTCCTACTGATGAGCCTGCTTCTACCGAAGAATCTACTATCGACGGGCCTACTACCACCGAGGAGCCTACTCCTACTGAAGAGCCTGCTTCTACCGAAGTGTCTACTACCGACGGGCCTACTACTACCGAAGAGGCTACTACCAGTGAAGAACCAATAAGTAGTGTAGATCCTGGTACTACTGGAGGATCCATTACCAATGAAGGACCCAGCTCCACACCAGTACATAGCACTACTGAAGGACTTGTTACTAGCGATGAACCCAGCGTAACCAACACTACCACTGAGGATCCAATTTCAAGTTCAACTACACCGAAAGAACCAGAGCGTTTTCAATGCCCTTATGAAGGTTTCTTTCCGCGTGCTGATAGCTGCAACAGGTTCGACTACTGTACCAAGTACAGAGGAAAACTAAGGGACTTCGATCTTAAGTGCCCTAGAGGTCAAAAGTTCAATAAGGATACCTTATATTGTGATCCATCGATTGATTGTAACAAAAATGTCTCCCAAACGGAAATTCGGCACCCCAAGACATTCGAGTGTCATGTGGACGGCATTTTCCCACATAGGAGCGATTGTACTAAATACTACACTTGCACGTGGAACAGAAATCATCATACATATATGCAAACGCCCAGCGTTTGTCCACGTGGATTGGTCTACCGACTTGACATTCGAGCATGTGGCTACGAGGGGCTACTGACTTGTATATTCCGACCGGAAGGCTCCAAACATCACAAATCTTGGGGTGTGAATTCTTCCTAAACCATTGAACTGAGGCGAGATACTGCTAGTTATTTCACTGTACATAACCCACCAGTAGTGTATGTTAATTATAAATAAAATTGTTTAATTCATTAATTTAAGGTTTTGTATAATATTTATATATGTAAATATAAGGATTAGTGAAGAAGTTCTAAGGCAACAATTTCGAAAATAATGACTTTTTATTCTGAGTTGAGGAGAGGAAGAAGAAGAAACGTTCGAAATAGAACGGAAATCGTGGTTGTTGTTGTAATGGATTGGCTGGTGATGACGCGTTTTTAATATGCTATCAAATGCATAAAAAGTTTGCTGTGTAACAACTAATCGCAAAAGTACTTTAGATTAGAATTTTATCGGCTATTATATATTCAATAATAGCATTTGACAATTACCGCATGAACAATATATATGAAAATGATTATTCAAATGCAATCAACTAAAGTCTGAAAGACCATTACGAACCGTGTTGTCGACAAATACCTTATCTTGGGAATTGAATTCTGTCTTCTCTATGAAGTAATCATGGAATCATTGAAGACATAACACAACATTCAAAAAAAAAAACTCAAATATCAGAAGGTAAAACTTACTATTATCTTCCAAGGAGATAAACGGAATTGGTGCTTATTTATAAGTACATATCTCTGTGCGGTGGAATTTTGTAATCAATTAATTAATATTTTAGATAAAAATATATTAGCTACCACAATTTACTATAAAAGAATTAGCTTCTAGCACAATTCAAGTATTTACTTTTCATCGATTTAAAGTTTAGGACCAAAGTGGCGAATAGTGAAAAACGAATAGTAAATATTACAAATTAAAATATCGTTTTGATTTGAACAAAAGTGTGACGAAATGAAAATAATTTTCCTGGGATTAATTTTGGCATTAGCCATAGCCGATGCGGGACGTTTACTGAATCCTTGCAAGCAGCCTGGATTTTTCGCGCACGTTGATAATACATCTGCTTTTTATGGCTGCTATCTAAATGAAGATGGAAATTTGGATGTAAAATATTTGACATGCGCAACTGGTCACCTCTTCAAACGCACTGCCGGATATTGCGTGCCCAAAACTACTTTCGCAATTGAAGCAAGAGCCGTCACGGATAGTAATAACGATGTAGAAAATCCCACCGAACCGACTACTACGACAAAAGGTGATATCATAAAACCTACAATTCCCACAACCGCTGCTACTGGTAGCACTATTAACGGCAACACAAAAGTAGATAATAATGATGACGGTGAAACCACAGAGGGTTCCACTGAGGCTACAACAACTGTAGAAACAACAGAGGCTACTGAGCAACCGGAAACAACTGAAAACTCTACGGAAACTACTGAGGAACCTGCAACCACTGACGAAACCACAGTCGTCTCTACTGAAGAGCCTGCAACGACCGAAGAAACTACCGAGACTACTGACGAGCCCGCAACAACTGCGAGCACTACTGAGACAACTGAAGAACCAACCACAACTGCGAGCACTACTGAGGAACCAACAACAACTGATGAACCTACCACTACTGCAAGCTCTACTGAGACAACTGAAGAACCAACAACAACAGCTA
>NW_016187944.1:0-4246 GCF_001687245.7 Rhagoletis zephyria
TAGACACCCACGCACTGCTGTTACTGGAAATGAGTCTCATGTGCGTACAAATAGAATTCCATAACATAGCATGACCACAACAAAGTTGCATGCTACAAGCTACAAAATATTACATTAGCTCTTCCCTGGCGCGCCTGTTTGCTGCCTCTGAGGTGGTAGGAGTAAGCTAGAGTTTAATGTGTTTGTGGTTGGGCATCAAAATATTTTCATATTGGTAACCCTGTCAAATGGTAGTTTACTGCAGAGCGACGGAGAGGCAATTGGTTAACGGTAAATCGGAAATGTGTGCAATGCGCCATAAGTGATGCTAAATATTTATGTATTAGTGGAAACCATGCACTTTTCGATACTTCTATGGCTTGGAATTTCGAACTGCCATAGACAATGCAATTCTTTTACTCAATCCCTTTCCGTATAAAATATTAAAGTAACAAAAAAAAATTCGTTTTATTTCGTTTTATTGTGGACTACTGCAGCAAATTATGATTTAGGTACCAATCATAAAGAGGCCTGGACTACAGGTGCACTACGTTTACGAGGCAATGAGGTGAAGCTTTGAACGACTTCCTTAACTTTAAGGTATTTCACACATTGCACAGACAATACTTGCAAGGACAATTGCAAGCTTGTATACGGGTTCACCATCATGAACGAGTTGCCAAATTCAGACATCGCGGCATATAGGCAACTTCTTTTAGCGCATTCAACTTTTGTAAATATTTTTTCAACTTAAAGGTGAACGTTTTCTTTAAACTCTATATCAATTCTATTAAGTGCTACGAGTATCACCAGTTAATTAAGTTTTCCAACGTAAAACAGTCACTTCACTGCACATACTTTCCCTAGGGGTAGACTATCAAATCATGGTCTATTTAACTTTCATTGAGTGGTTGTAAATATTTGAAAAGAAATTGCAACCCCCCAAAAAAAGTATTTGTAAATATGTATTTATGTGCGTAAGTGAAAGTTTTGTAGTGATGTGGTGTCTTTTGATTGAAAAAGGCAGTCGACAGTGTTTAACTTTTCTATTAGAGGCACGTAGTTAAGCCAATTTATTTTGGAAGTACATATGTACATAAATATGAAAAATTAGAAGCAAATATTTGAACGATATTAACGAAAGTGGTGAATGATATTTTTAGGATTTGCGTTAATAATCTTTCCAATAAATATAGACGTCAACTTAGTAGGAAATAAATAGTGCTTGTATTGCGGAGAAACATGGCTAAGAATCTGTATACACACATTTCTTTACCGTATTTAAAGAAGATAAAATATTAATTATTCGCAATCACAACATTATCGGTAAAAATAAGGGCTACGTCTGTTCTGCCTTCTCGGAATTAGATAACAGGGTTGAGTTTAACATCAAACATATTTTGCAACGTAGAAGGGCAACATTTTTTTGAAGAAACGAAAGCACCATAAAGTATAGAATTTTAGGCAGATCAACGTCTGTGATATCTGCAAGTTTTCAAATAATTTTTTCTAAAAATACTTTTCTCTGCTCAATCGTACAATTTGTTGCACCACCCACTCTTATCGTACAAGACGTCCCTCTCCCTAAGTTTCCCCTAAAATGGCTTAAGTTGTAAGGTGAATGCTTTCCATGCCTAAAATTGGTTTTGGTCACAATCACACGAGCTAAAGCTATTGCAACAGTTTAACTGGCAAAAAAAATACTCTATACACGCAATCACAGCTTCAAATTTGTTGGGCGGAAGCAAAATCTTGTACATTTTTGTCGATTTACCCTTTTTTTCGAGCAAACCTTCCCCTGAGCTTATCGCTGATTTTCATTCACTCATTGAGGTAGTTGCTTGAAAATACAAAAAAAAAAAAATACTAAATTGCCTCCCGCATTTTCGTCTGGAAAATTTTGTGAAAATTCCCATACCAAAAAGGGCTTTAAGGCGAAATGAAGCCCTAAAAAAAACGAACAAGAAAAAAGTCAGATTCGGAGTTAACGAAGTTATACACGTCAACTTTAGCCCACGTGTTGATGATGGGTGGGCAAATTTGTGCACACGAACACGACTTACACAAACACATAAACAAATTTAACACATGAATAAGTTTAATTATGCAATACAGGGGAAAAAGGTGCTTATTTTACGTTGGCGGAAAAATTCTGTACTCTAGCGTGAGTGAATGTTTACACTGGCTCACGTTGGGAATTGCAATCGATAAGGAGTTTCTAGCCGTAAATATACTGGCTTTAATGTTTTACGTTTTCTTTTTTTTTTTTTGTATTCTACAGTTATATGTGTGTACAGAGTATTGCAGTATAAACACACGTATGTTACAGTTATAACTGTGACCAACGTGTGCAGACTATGAAATTAGCGTTGCCCTCGGCCAGGAGTGTGATGTTGCTTGTGGGGTGACTGGGTGGCTTTTAGTCGCGCCTACCCTCTGTTTCAGTTCAGCACTCATAACCCTGGAAAATGTAAATAAAAACTCAGGCAAAAAAAAATTGGCATGAAAGAGGGTTGCTGAGAGGTTTTTTTTTGCAGTGTGTTACAACTTTAACTTCACTGCGCCTAAAAATATGCAAACTGCCGACTTTGATGTACACATAGACACAGCTGTAATTTCTAACCACAACATGTCGGGTTTTTTTCTTTAGCAGAACGTGTTTTTATTTACTCGAACACTGGGCTTTTGAAGCCAACCAAGCGGAAGAGCGAAATAAATACTTGGAGTGCGAAAATTCCTCTACATCACGGTAGTTTAATCCCCTAAAGGTATGCAATAAAATTTCGTTCTGTGTTTTTAAGCCAAACGACGGAGCAGAAGGTGCATTAAACCTACAAATAGTTAGACTACTTCTTGTTCTTGTGTTGTGGTTGTTTCCGCAATTTGACTGTCTATTTTCAACCTGGATTTCGAACGAAAGCGAGTTGGAACTTTTTCCTGCTATGGACTCCTAAAGCTTTTATCAGATTATGATCTTCGCGTACTAATTTTGATGCGTACTAATTTTGGACCAAAATACCAAAAATAAAAATTTTGTAAATTGTTAATATCGGGTAAATTTTTATCTCAATCATATCGGTTAACAAATAAAAAATTTCTAAATATCTTGATTCTAGACTCCATCACTAACCGGCTGGTATTTGAATATTTTTTTAATCGAATCATAAACGTGGAATTTCCAATTATCTGGATTCCAGCGCCACCTAGCGAGCTGCAGGTTAAGCATGAAGCAGATAGCTGGATGACGCAGGTGCATTTTATGGAAGCTAAATATTAGATATGGCGGCCGCTGTGGTGTGCACTGTGCGCTACCATTCCGCAGAGCCTGGTTTCAAACTCAGGTTCCGATTAAGATAAAAAAAGAACAAGTAAGAAAGTCTTAGTTAGGGTGGAGCAGAACATTAAATACCCGGCACAAGTATTAACTAAACGTTTTTCTCTTTTCCGAAAACTACCGCTACATGATAAGCCGGGGTGTATCAATTTTGAGTAAATTAGCGCCATTAAATTTCGAAATATCGAAGTTTCAAGCATTTCTGAAATTTACCGTTTTATGAAAAGTGGCCGTAATTTTAGTCCGATTTCAATTCAATTTTCAATGGTTTGCTTTTATGTGGCAAGCACAATAACCCTACCGAGTTTGGTACATATTGGTATAACGGTTGTCGAGATATATATATGTGATAATAAATGGGTGGTGCCACGCCCATTTTCCAAAATTTTATCATAAACTTGTTTTTGCTAAAGAACTATTGCAAACATCAATTTTGAATAAATTAGCTTCTGTATTTACTGATTTGTCGAAGATTATTATTAGATGTCTCCTGAAGAGAAACAGAGTTTTCAAGAATTCTATACCATTTCGACGAAAATTTTTTCTTTTCTACATATAAAATACATGGAAAATTTTGAGCGCTTTGAACGACCTGCAAATATTTTTAAATTTCCAAATAAAAAAGGGGTATTGTTTTTTTCGGCATACAACAATCGTAGGGGGAGAGCGCATTAGAATTCCGACTTTACTCCACTTTGTACCACCTTAATGTAGATACATATGTATGTACATACGTATGTATGTGTATACGTACGTCTCGGAAGAACAAGCAGGGTGTGTCCAGTTTCCGCTTCCACACAAACAATTCCTAAAAAAAAGAAGAAACAAAAACATTCTTAATGCCGTTTGTCATTCATGAGTAACTCGAAAAAAGCAACAACGCTTTTGACATATTTATGATTACATCGCAAAAAAGATTCAATACAAAGCGCA
>NW_016187945.1:0-4246 GCF_001687245.7 Rhagoletis zephyria
GCAGAGACCGAATCAGAAATTTTAGTAATAGAAACGTTGTTAGGACAATACTTTTAGACAAAAAAGAGGTACAAATGAATTAGGAACACTTTGGAAATGGATAGCAGGAACTGCGGACCATGACGATTTCATCAAAATTAATTACAAATTAGACGAATTTATTTCAAACAATAACAAGCAGTTTACAACAAACTCAGAAATTTTTAAAATTATCACAGAACTGACTGATACAGTACAAAATATTAAAGGTGACACATTTGCTAGAAATATAAAGAAAACACGAACTCAGTTTATTTTGCATGAACTTCAAAACAAGATAAATACCATAACTTTTGGAAAAATGGGAATTTTAAACCCAACTGTTTTACATTTTGACGAACTAAAAATATCACTTATTATACACATGGAACTATGACGGTTACGGATTTAATGGACATTTCAGAGTTTAAAATTATACAAAAGAATGACATAGTTGTACTTTACATTAAATACCCAAAAATAGAATTAACTTGTAAGTTTTATGAAGTAAGGGCTGTAGCTCAACTAGATGGTAAGCTTCTAATTGACAGAAATGTAACAAATTGTAAACGCAAATCTTTATACATAAAAATGAACTGCTGTTCGTGTGTTATCGCATCACTCAAGAACGGCTCAACGGATTTGCTTCGTTTTTCTTTCATTTTGTGTCTTTCTATCTGTAGAAGCTTTGTAAAGAGAAAACTGGTAAAATGATGTTGCCAGATATTTGCAATATCAGAAAAAAAAATTATTACAAATAAGCCGCAATAATGTCATTTCACTGAGAACGCATAACAAAATTAATTCGGAAAAAAATTTGGATAGGGTTACCACCATTCGAAAAAAAGTTTATATATAAAAATGGATTGCTTTTATGTCTTATCGCATCACTCAAGAACGGATCAACGGATGTGCTTCGTTTTTATTTCATTTTGTGTCTGTAGAAGGTTTGTAAGGAAAAAATTGGAAAAATGATGTTGCCAGATATCTGCAATATCAGAAAAAAAAAATTAATTATAAATGAGCCGCAAAAATGCTATTTCGCTGAGAATGTATAAAAAAAATTATTTCATAAAAAAAAATCGGTAGGGTTGCCTCCGTTAGAAAAAAATTTTATATATAAAAATGGATTGCTTTCGTGTGTTATCGCATAACTTAAGAACGGCTCAAGGGATTTGCTTCGCTTTTATTTCATTTTGTGTCTTTCTGTAAAATGAATGTAAAGAAACAATTGAGAAACCGGTGTTGCCATATATCTGAATTATCAAAAAAAATTAATTTTAATAAGTAGTAACCCTATTCCACTGCGAATGTATGAAAACACNTAATTAATTTTAATAAGTAGTAACACTATTCCACTGCGAATGTATGAAAACACTTAAAACAGAAAAAAATTTGCATAAGGTTCCCACCATTCGAATAAAATCTTATGTCACGGTGTTTGTGGTCAACTTCTCCCAAACGGCTTGACCGATTTGTATGAATTTATGTATATTTGGAAATATATGAAATCAATCGCATATTCATGAAAAAAATGGATGTTACTGGAAAACCGAATTNGCTGAGAATGTATAAAAACAATTATTTCATAAAAAAAAATCGGTAGGGTTGCCTCCGTTAGAAAAAAATTTTATATATAAAAATGGATTGCTTTCGTGTGTTGTCGCATAACTTAAGAACGGCTCAAGGGATTTGCTTCGCTTTTATTTCATTTTGTGTCTTTCTGTAAAATGAATGTAAAGAAACAATTGAGAAACCGGTGTTGCCATATATCTGAATTATCAAAAAAAATTAATTTTAATAAGTAGTAACCCTATTCCACTGCGAATGTATGAAAACACTTAAAACAGAAAAAAATTTGCATAAGGTTCCCACCATTCGAATAAAATCTTATGTCACGGTGTTTGTGGTCAACTTCTCCGAAACGGCTTGACCGATTTGTATGAATTTTTTTATGTATATTTGGAAATATATGAAATCAATCGCATATTCATGAAAAAAATGGATGTTACTGGAAAACCGAATTTTTCATGCCGCATATCTCTGAAAGCGTTTATGGTAGGGTACTGGAACTTGGTATGGAGATACATATATAAAATCAGTTTAGAAAACGAGCGCGGGAAACAGGTCGTAAAGTGAATTTCATGGCGCTAAGTGAAGAAGGCGTGGCACCTACTATAAAAACCAAATTTTTCATACTGCATANAAATTAATTTTAATAAGTAGTAACCCTATTCCACTGCGAATGTATGAAAACACTTAAAACAGAAAAAAATTTGCATAAGGTTCCCACCATTCGAATAAAATCTTATGTCACGGTGTTTGTGGTCAACTTCTCCGAAACGGCTTGACCGATTTGTATGAATTTTTTTATGTATATTTGGAAATATATGAAATCAATCGCATATTCATGAAAAAAATGGATGTTACTGGAAAACCGAATTTTTCATGCCGCATATCTCTGAAAGCGTTTATGGTAGGGTACTGGAACTTGGTATGGAGATACATATATAAAATCAGTTTAGAAAACGAGCGCGGGAAACAGGTCGTAAAGTGAATTTCATGGCGCTAAGTGAAGAAGGCGTGGCACCTACTATAAAAACCAAATTTTTCATACTGCATATCTCTAGAAGTGTTCATGGTAGAGTACTGGATCTTGTTCGGGATATATGTGAAATCAATCGCGGAGAAAAACTGGAGCTATTGGAAAAGGGGGCGTGGTACCTCCCGTACGAAATTAAACGCATACTCATGAAAAAATTGATGTCATTGGAAAACAGGCGTGGCACCTCTCATATAAATCGAGTTTTTCATACTGCATATGGGGTTGTTCGAGTCGCAATCACAACCGCAGTGTTGCGCGCATTATTAAAGTATCACGTTCGGTGCAAAATTCCAACGTTTTGTCAGTTGGGAACTTGCAACAGTTTTGCAAACTTAAATCAGTGGTGCAGTATTGCCGCTGTTATTACGTGCCTCGAACGTGGCCTATTTCTGGATGTGTTCATTGTAGTCAAATACTCTACTCTACTCAAATAAACGGAATTTTTCATAATGCACATTCCTTGAAGTGTTCATGGTTGAGTATTCGAACATATAGTAGTATAGACATATACGAAATCAATCGCATACTCTTAGATAAAATTGGGGATATTTAAGAAAGGGGCGCGGCGTCTTCCCAAAGGTACTGAAGGTGTATATACATATAATACTTCGTTCCTGTGTTTGTGAGTGAATCGATTTTAACGAAATTTTTTTCTTGTGTGAGTAAGGTCTCTTCGTAGTTGTTCAGATTCCCAGTTTGACCTACCAGGTGGCGCTGGAGTCGTGTCATTTTTAAAATCTTAGTTATGATCCAATCTGGCTTATATTCGAGATACTAATGTAATGGTAACGGTAAGGGCAATACTATTGCAAAAAATAGCCGACGGGTGACGCTGGGGTCGAGTTGTTACTAAAAAGCATCAAGTGAGTAAAAGTTCCGTGAGTGTCCGATTACATCGACGTGCTGTACCACCAAGTATGCCGAGCTCTCTTGTGTTGCGATTGGCCCAATGAACGTGATTTGCGCGCTTCATTCGGATACACCAGGATTGAGTTGTCCAGGGGTCAATCTCATATGACCAGCATTATGTCTACCATCAGAACCGTTGTACTCCTTGATAAGAGCTTTAAGGTATTTCGACTGAAATAAGTGTGTGTGGAACAACGATACTCACCAATTTTTAAATTGCCACTAGGGTTCGAACGATACCATCGATATTGAGTAAGCATCGATACTGAGGGTATAAAAATGAGTTCTTTAATACTCGATACTTTATTTGGTGATTTTACTCGATACTTTGCAAAGTACTCGTAGTATCGCAAACTTTTTAAAAACACACTTTTTAAATTTTTTCTTCCATTGGCAACCCAATTTTCTTAGCTTATGTGGAGTACTATCATATAATTTTGTCCATCATTTAAAATAAACTGAAATTTCAAGTAGTCTGTTGCATAACATAAACCAAATAAGTTGAAGTTTAATGGCCTTATTCATAAAAAATAAAGTAGGTTTATAAAGCTTAATAAAATGACGTTTTCTTACATATTTCGTTTAATTTTTATGAATAAGGCCATAAAAGTTTACACAAAGTTCACGAAAATGCAGAATTTTTATAAAACTTTTGGGTATGCAGATTTGTAACCTATTAAACTTTACGTGTAGCCTAGTACCGTTGACTTTTAA
>NW_016187946.1:0-4245 GCF_001687245.7 Rhagoletis zephyria
TAATAAAAAGTACTGGAAAATGAGGGGCCTTACAGCCACATATACATAGTACATCACCTGTAAATAGCTGACCTAAGTCCCAATCACGGACACAAAAGACAAAGTGGAAAGAGTATCTCGGGAAGCTCTCTAAAAAACTATTANTAAAAAGTACTGGAAAATGAGGGGCCTTACAGCCACATATACATAGTACATCACCTGTAAATAGCTGACCTAAGTCCCAATCACGGACACAAAAGACAAAGTGGAAAGAGTATCTCGGGAAGCTCTCTAAAAAACTATTATTTTTTTTATATCTGAAATTTGTTACAGTCATATTAGTAGATCACATTTTTTAATGGTTGGATACAGAGACCGATTGAAGAAAATTAAAACAAAATATTTACGTTTGAGATATTTTTTTTAAATTTCTTTAGCTTATAGATTTTAGATCAAGTTAACATGTTAAAAAAGAATATCAAGCCTATGGCTTAGAAAAAATTTTGCTATTAAAAAATAATTTACCTATACAGAAAAAAAATACTTTTATTGGTAAACATTGCCTCATAGGCGAAACGTGTATGAATATTTCGGCAACACAATGGAGCTGAAAAAAAAACACGTGCTGCACACAAGCTTATACAACACTTAACTGAGTTGGCACGAACCCACGCTTTGATATGAGAAAACGATCTGGAAATATCGCGAAAATGAAAAATTGTTGTGCCCCACGGGCTATCTTTACCATTTTAGGGTTAAATTTGAATATTGGCACTCGAAGGAGTTCAAAAGATAACAAGATACTTGTATTTGAGTCGAGGACACCATTTTTTTTATATCACGAACTTAAATTTTTTTTGTCTTTTCCCTGCAAACCAAAGTTCCCGAAATCTTAACGAAATCTTTAGGAGTATCTGATTTCTGTAACGATTTTTTTCCGAATCTTCAAAGAAAATTATATGAAGTGGTTGACACGAACTCGTAAAGAAATTTCTGTACGAAAAATAAAGAAAATTCTGAAAAAAGTCTGCAAGAAATTCTTCACATAGCAGCATTATTTTCATTTCTTTACCGATTTTCTTCCGAAATTTCGGAAAAGAATGGAAGTGTGCGTAATTTATTTCATTTTAGAAAATTCGGCAAAAAATCGGATGGGATCTTTCCGAATTCTTTAAAATTTCTTTACGATTCAGAATACTCTGATAAAATGGTTTGCAGAGTTCAATCAGTTATGTTCGTTTGTACATATACATACATATAAACAAAAGAAAAAAGAAAAGAAGCTTCTCAAAGTCCTTATGATTGAGGTATACTTTAAATGAGAGCTACTTTTTATGATTTTCAACTGCTATCCGTGACGCACGCCTACTTTCTATGTGCCCAGACCATCTAAGATTGACGGACTTTCATAAAAATGTAAACTATTTCTGGTGACGGTATATGCGCCACGTAAAATCATTCTTTATATTCGCACTGCTAACTTAATAAATGTTTAAACTTGGATGCCTCCATAGTCAAACTCAAATTAGCATTCAGTGTACCAACTGATTTTCAGTGGCATAACATTAGTTTTACCTTAAAGAATATTTATTCAAAAGTAATATGGAAAATGAAACTTCAACACAAAAGCAATAGAAATGACATGCTCATTGAATCATGCGGATTCAGCCAAGTGAACTTGAAGCGAAAAAGACACTCACTCACGATGGTGAACTGGTGACCCTTACCAACGCCTAAGCCGAGGTCATCATCACCGTCTCACCATCGTCAATCTCACTATCATCATCTTTCTTATCGCCATCATCATTAGTGTCATCGCAATCGTTACAATCAATGATGCACTGTATTCTTGTTGTTGCACGCCATCAGCTTAACCATCTGCTTCATCACCGCCAGCATCACTCCTCTCGTCAGACTCATCAAGTTTCGCGGAAACAACACAAGACGATGCACACAATTAAAAATGACGTCGCTGGCCAACTAATTGCAACCTCAACACTAAAGTCAAATGATAGCCACACGAATTGCAGTTAATGCGAGTACTGTGCAGCTATTCAGTAAGTGCGAAAACGGAAGAGGCACGTTGCGAGTGGATAGGAAAACAAAAAAAAAAACATTCGACGCATCCATACACATACATAACTACATACTGACGCACGGGCACGTACGTACCCATTGCTTTATTATCATCTATTTTGCAGTATTGCAAAAACAAAAACAAAAACTGTAGCAAACCACAATGCATTGCACTGAAAGTGTATGTGGCAACTAAAGCGGAATTAACTAAGCACAAACGAAAGCTCAAGTGGGATATACACGGTTGCAATGTGTACACTCGTACATAGGATAAAAATAAGAGAGAAAACCCATTTTGGAAAAAAAGAAATTAACAAAGTACAGCCAAGGACGATAGTCGTTTCTAACTAAAAAAGTGGCAGAGCGCTGTACGGTGGATGATAGGAAACGCTTGAAGGAAGCGCATAAAAACGAGAAAGTTTGGTTGAGGGTTCTTCGACAAAGCTTTGCTCCCTGACACGACTGTTAGCAAAACGAATGAATGAATGAATGAATGAGTGAAGCTAAAAACGCTACTGGCGATTCAAGTTTAATTGTGCAAATTAAATGTGCGGTCCGTTTGCTGCAAGCGAGCTGGGGCGAAAGCCTGGATTAAGTCATGGTCAGTGGCATATGATAACGGTGCTCTTGCTGCATATACATATGTACATATGTACCTCGAAACTAATATTGTGCTACATGCATGCATACTTACATGTATACATATAAAAGGGGTATTCACGATCCGATGCATACTGTTTATCATCAAACAACAGCAAAATTAGCTAATCATGCTATTTATGCTATCTATGCACCATGCTAGACAATATGCATCGGATCGTGTATACCCCTATTGTTTGCGTAAGGGTATATGCAAATAGTATTGCGTGTGTTATACACACTTAAATCGTTGTTGTTGCTACATATTAACCAACTGGTTCAACTTGTCAAATAAGGTTAAATTAACTACACAAAGAAATAAGTAACATGATTTTTTCAAACAGCGTAATTTTCGGGTTTTCCATATCAGCAATTTTAATGTTTTGAACAGAAAAAATTATTTTATAAAGCATGCTCACATTATCGTAATTTTCCGCTCATTTGTAATTCATAAAAAATCATGCTGAAATCGAGTAATTTCGCTATGTAAAATTTATCAGTAAATGCGAAATTCGCGAAAATTTAACTAATTTTAAAAATTAATTATCAAAATATAAAATTTTTGTATCGGTTTTTTTAGAAAAGTATTGTAATTCGGGTATAATAAGGTGCAAGTTCGAAGTTGTGCATTTTCTTCGATATAAAAATACGAGTATTTTAGAACATAAGTAAGTATTTTGTGGGAATGAACGCTGACAAAAAAAAAAAACATTCTGAAAAGCAGCGCGAACTTTGTGGTACTTTAACCTTGAATTTTTGAACTGAAATTGAATGAGTTATAAAACTTCATATCAAAAAATTTTCTGTCAGCCTGGTACAACGCAGCCATGTTTTTAACAGGTGAAGGGTTAAAAAGCTTATTTTTGAAGTAGCATTACTAGCTTGAAGTGTGGCCAGAATGCAGAAAAGTTGGAAAATCAATGGAAAATAACATTCGTTTAAAAATTCATTTAAACATATTTCTCAAGCTATAGAATTGATCTATCAGTTGGCAAGATTTTTGACTACGTCAAATAGAAAGTAGCCTTTATTGTGATGATTTTTTTTCTGCGCTGCTAATAGCTGTATTTATTTCTTTCGTTATAATTAGTTTTATGGACAAATCTTGAAATAAAACTAGTAGACATACAAATAGAAGCGCACGTACCCTAAATTATATTCTTTTGAATTATTCGAAATGGTGCCTATGGGATATTTATTTTTAGCAAAAATTTCAAATATATAACAATCATTTTGTTTGCCTGTCGGATCACGTCGAGCAATATTCTTCATACCTCTATGATAGATCACAAAGGGTATTGTTTAAAAATACTATCTCTGACGTCATTGATGTTACTTCAGGAGTCCCTCAGGGTAGCCACCTAGGCCCGATTCTGTTCTTGCTTNACAAGGCTAAAGGTGTACTTGCATTTGTGAAACGATGGTCAAAAGAATTTAGTGACCCGTATATCACTAAAACCCTGTTTACAACATTAGTTAGGCGGATTCTGGAATACGGCTCAGGGGTTTGGAATCCAAGGTATCAAATTTACTCAGACAAGATAGAATCAA
>NW_016187947.1:0-4245 GCF_001687245.7 Rhagoletis zephyria
TTTGCATAACCTTCGAACACTTTCTTTTTTAATTTTTTTCCTTAAGCAGAACTTTGATATATGATTAAAGAAAAGTTCTGGCCCGAATTCGTCCAAGCCAAAAAAAGGTCGATTCCAACCATTGGTTGATTTGACTGCGATTAATACCATACCTATATACAGATCCGATCAACTAATTAGAAACGAAATTCAAAATGGCATTGTTTGCAAGTTATGTTTACTTATTTATTTTTTATAATTTCCATTTAAAGTATAGTTCTATCTATAACAGAAACCACAATAATAAAAGTTTCAAAGCTTGCACAAATTGCAAAAAAATTAATCAAAATTGTCCTCAAAATTTCAAAATTTTTAGTTGGAATAGCCCATTCAATTAGCCTAATAAAGTGCAAGTTTGAAACAGCTACGACTTGCAGTTGATTTTTTAGAACTTCTTTTGTGAAGGGTGTTAAGGATCGCATCTGTATGTATATTAGGAAATATATTTTCCAATAAATCCACGCTCAGCCTAACATCATCTAAGAAGAATTCGTTCTCAAACATTTTCAGAACATCAACTGACGGGACTTTTGTTTAGAAAATGGCTATTCTATTTCTCATACCACTGTCCAAGCTGAAAGTACCCCAAACCTAGCAGTTTTATTTCCAATGGTATAATCATCGCCTTTATTTTCATATTTGAGTTGTTTTCCATGCTCTGTGCAAATCAAATGAATGCCTTGACAGAATTCACATACTCGTTTCCTCAAAAAAAAGTGAAGTAGATCTTTTTCTTCTTATAAAGCACCATAACCGCTTGCCGGTTTTGGGTCGAGACTAATAAAACTGCGCCAATACCATCTCTCCTTTGCGAAGTTACGCCATTTGTTCCTCCTATCGTTGTATTTGTGGGCTATCTTGCTTCGATTGTCTACCCATGGATACCTGGTATCATAGGAGCAGCTTCCCTTCGTACCACCAAAACTGGCTTTCAGGTCTACNCGAGTTTTGAACTAAAAAGTTCCAAACTTGTGGTTTATAGTGGGCTTCACTCATTGACACAGGTTCGTCGTTAGAACTTCATCAGCACTTTAAGAACACTTTTGGCGTGAAAATCGGCGCTAAATTCGGCATAGCCCTTCTTGAAGATTGGGAAGATTATATTGAGATTCGAATACTCGGTGATCAACAAATCGAGTTACGGTTAAAATCTGGTACAAGCGCACTACCTCATCTTCGCATCCGTCTTTAGACAGCTTAAGCGATATTGCGTGGGCTCCTGTGGCTTTTTTTATAATCAAACCTCATTACTGCTGTTCTCATCTCGTCTTGGCGCAGTGGCCAAACACCATTTGATTATTCTGGAGAGGACAGCGCTCGTACGCTTCTTCCAGACACTTTTACATCACTCCTCGTTCTCATTTTCTTTCTCCTCCGTTGGGGCATTCGCACAAATTAGGTTAATGCTGTCAAACTTGCCTATGTTGCGGATTGTGGCAATTCGCTCGCGAAGGGCATGAGCCTGCAGACAACGTGTGGGAGTCACCGCCTAAAAGCAAATCCCACGCACGATGTAAGTGATATGGAGTATGTTCCTTCCATTTTCCTTATTTATGAAATTTGGCAGTAAGATAGAGATATCTGTCCTATAAAGGTTCCTAGCATTCTACGTAGGTGCGTATTCGTAAACCGTAGTCTTTATTTCATTTGCGTATTGAGGTCTCTATAAGAGGCGGTATTTTAATTGAATTGGCTTCCTTGTGCGCGGATCCCAAGCCTAGCGCAGCTCAACGCCGCTCCTACTGATGAACAGGCGCTTCTGATTCAGTGGGTCTTTTATGCAAATAGGTCGGAGTGGCCCCACTAAAGCTCCCTCTTTCTCAGCGGCCACTCAATGCTCAACACGGATTTTTTATCGTATCATGGATTGCTTACGTTGCCCAGGATGCACTAGCGGGGCCACAAGTGCCTAGATTGAGTGAAGCTTTAACTTTACACCCAAGAGAACGACCATATCCAATTATACTCCATCTTAAATCATCTGTTTAAAAATAAACTCGAATTGTTTATTTCCTTTCAGGAAAAACTTATCTAGAAGAAATACCTCAAAAAATGCATTGAAGCCATTTCAGAAGTATTTTGAGCGCAGTGTAATTCATCAATGAGATCGATTTTGGGCAAAATACTTCGGTGCCGACCAGAAAAAAATCCGTTCCTTTTTCTATATCGCATTCAGTGTAGTTTTCTCCAATAATTATGAAATTTTGTTTATAACTGAGTCCGAAAACTGTAGCCGAAATTTTTTCTGATCCTTTTAAAAACATTACCTCGGGCTGTACGGTTGATTTGATTTAGTTGAAGTCCTCCTCCCCGCTCATACCCATCCATTCAGAGAATTTTTACCCCACTTTAACAATGTATTTTATAAGAATGAGGCTCTATGTGTTGTGCGGGATTAAAGCGAAATAATTGAATTAGTGAAGGACTTTGTCTTTGAACACCAACAGCAATGTCAGCCAAAAGAAGAAGCGAAGAAGAACTCTTGTCAACAGATGGAACCTGTCGTCATCATGTCCGTCCTATTGCATGGACGATGTCGAGCAAAGATCAGAAGGCTTTGGGGGCTTTCGACAAAACTATTCTATGCACGATCTATGGCCCTGTTCGCGTGGGCGTCGGGTACCGACGGATATAGGGTAGAACTTTATTCCTCAACTTTGCAAAGGTCGCACTGCGTATCACGGAAGACGGAAGGGAGCAGCAAGTCATTGGTAGCACGGATACAGCCAATGAGTAAACCGAGCTTGCATCAACACGAGGCGGAACAGAACGGGAAATAAACTGCGACAGCGTAGATCAGATTGGCGTTAGGGCCGGGATCTCGAAACCTAACGTAAAATCCTCTCACCTGGATATGACACGGGCGCCTACAGTAGACAAAGGCAACACCACCACATGCCCATAAGCTACTAAGCGTAACAACAGACAGACTTCATGGTGGAACAAAAGTTCGGCTAAACTATGGGCAAACACCCGCAAGCTCTTTATCAGAGCGACGTAATAGAACCGGTGAATGGGAGAGTATAAAAATGGACTTTAGAGGAGGCGCAAGAATCCTAAGATTCCTTGCAAAAACGCACACTAATAAGTTGTGGCTCCTGAAAAGTCCTGAAGGATCCTACACGAGCAGCTGCGGGGAATATCTTAACTAGCCCGCCGAGGTACATTTTCCTGGTAGTATCTACATGTAGAGTGGTACAAAACGACCCTGCGCAGAGCATTGGCGATGGCACCACCACAGCAACATTTTTGCATTATACGCGAGGATTTTCTAGTTTCAAATTATGAAGGATCCCACATTAGTAAATATTTTGTACGCTCATTTATGTTTGGAGTGAATCTTCATGTCACACATTGATATATCAAACAAATGTTGATTTATCGACAAATTTTGAATACACAATTGATGGGGACCGAGTATTTTTATTGGACACGATGAACTTTTCAAATCACAGTAAACAACACAAACAGAGCTCGCCTGATAAAGTATTCTGAGTATATTTGTGCTTAAAATATTTAAACATTCAAAATGTAACCACCTAGCAGTACTAATGGCGTTTTCTTTTCTCGATAAAAAAAATGTCACCTTCTTATATGGCAACAGTATCAGAGTGCAACATTTCAAAGAAAGAGCACGCAATATGCATGCGAAGATGCTCAGAAAAGAACGCGAAAATTTCACAGCCCCGGCGCAGGGCAGAGAACGCTATAAGTATTGTCTAAGGGTGCGACATTGTCCAAGTAGCAGCTCCATAGAATCTGTTCTTCGAATTAAAAGTTTGCGGTTTATGCTATCAAAATAATATACATAACTTTAGATAACTACTTCACATTTTTATTAATTTTGAAATATTCATATTAGTGTACATTAGTGTGCATCACTCCCCATAAAAAAAATTATATTATTATATTTTAAGATTTCCTTCAAAATATTTTATAAAAATACTAAGATCTCTTTTTAAATAAAATATGTTTTTAAAAACTTTTCTCATCTCAAACAATCACCTCAGATAATCGATCAGTTTTTAACCGACTTCTAAAAAAGGACGAGGTTATCAGCTGACGGACCACGTCAACCGATTGCATCGGAAAGGTAGTGGCTCAAAGGTGGTCCCATACTAATCTGGTTAAGATCCGATGAGTGGATCATGTGATATATGTATATATATATATTTTTTTTATGAGAGTTGAAGTCGTTTTTTTTTT
>NW_016187949.1:0-4244 GCF_001687245.7 Rhagoletis zephyria
AGAGCTGCAGAAGCTGCTTTAGAGTGATGAAGGTTTATTTGTAGAACCTCCATCCACAGCTTATAAAATTTCGTTCGCGTCCATCGCTTCTGGCGGGGTTCTATCGAACGCTTCAACGATGGTATCATCGGCGTCCTCTGAATCCGACGTCAGAAGCAGGTTCCCGAACTCCCTCGTCCACCGGTTAAGTACCGATCCGTCAGCAGAACCAGATTGCGTATCGCTATCTGTTTCCGCTGCCGAGTCTGACCTCACCACCGGGCAACTGGCCNCACCACCGGGCAACTGGCCTCGAGAACCTCCTGGACCTCTTGGTTAGAAGCAGGACCGCTCAAGGCATTTTCTGCTTCAGATGTAAGGCCGTCTTGAGGCGGAAGATTGTCAGCCTCGGGTTCACCCTCGGTGTTACCCGGCTCTGTCATTTTACCCTCATTCCCTTTTTGGGTTTTGAGGGTAATGGAGTAAAAGCCGTAGCCAATTACTCCCATACAGTCGGCAAGTACTGGGAGAGACTCATCGTATATCACCAAGGTGATGTAACGTTGCTGCTCCCTAACCTCGCTGACCTTCACTACTTTCCAGTCAAGGGCTGGTAGTGCATCATTTGAGATCTGGATGATCTCCAGAATCTCCTTAGGACTCGAGGGTTCCTCTGGGACCCAGGCTCTGGCTCGCGGCTTACAAGGGATTTCGTCCCTGTGCACTGCCACCAAGCCAGCGCTGGGCCACAGCTCCCCAAGACAAGAAATTGCTTCCTTATAAAGCCGCGCCGACCGTTCATCAGCGCAGGAAACTAATTTGATGCGGCCTTGGTAAAGACCAGCATCGCGGACAGTTGTCGCAGGGCCAGGATTTTTCCGGAGAATCTTCTTGTACACCCGGCAGAGACCCACCAGGACGGACCTCCAGTTGTCGGCCGTCAGGTTTCCTTCCGGGTGACCCCTATCCATAACTGCCAGGATCAGGTGGTCCTTGGCCACATCATTGAAAGCCCTTGGAGAGTTAAGAGGGCTGTTGGCGTTAGAGGTTTTGGGCCTCTTAGAAGCATCGTCCATGTTGTCTGCTGACCGTTGCCGCTTGCAGCCCAGCTCCCTAGGACGAGAGTGAGTGGGTGCAGGTGTGTTGGCGGCATTTCCTTCCTGAGGCCGCGCACGACTTTCGGAGAGAATGCTCCTCGCCCTCAACCACTTCCCTCATACTCTCGGAAACCGGGTCATTGCCGAACTTCCGCAGTAGTCTAGAAGCGGCTCTTCTGTCCCTCTTCGCCTGACTGCTGGTCGGACTACTTTTTTGGTCCTCGAACCACTGGGACCTGGGACGCCTTTGCGTTCATCCGACTTCTTACCCTCAAGGGGCTTGCGGTCGGTGGTACTGTCCGTGCAGCACTTCCGGGTGCCAGTATCGCCTTCACCCGGTGCCGCTTTGGAGCTACCCTCAAGGGGTGTACTCGTAGCTTCCCGAGATGTGGACGACTGATACGAGAGGTCAATTGGCCGTGTAGGCTCCGCTTGCAACCCAGACGCCAGTTGGCCACTACCCACCAGGGGTTTGTTGCTGCTGACGCCGGGCGCAACATTCTGCTTACTTTGCCGTTTAGGCTGCTTCGGGACCGATCCAGCGGCTACCGAAGATGTCGTTTTTAGACAGACTTTAACGCCGTGTCCGTCGGCGGCATTTNTAGCTTCCCGAGATGTGGACGACTGATACGAGAGGTCAATTGGCCGTGTAGGCTCCGCTTGCAACCCAGACGCCAGTTGGCCACTACCCACCAGGGGTTTGTTGCTGCTGACGCCGGGCGCAACATTCTGCTTACTTTGCCGTTTAGGCTGCTTCGGGACCGATCCAGCGGCTACCGAAGATGTCGTTTTTAGACAGACTTTAACGCCGTGTCCGTCGGCGGCATTTCTACCCATGCAGGGATCCGGGGCTACATTATTGGAATACATTTTTCAACTTGTTCGTTGGTCGCCTACTGAGCCGAAACCGTTCGACGACCGAATATATGGGTAAGGGGAAAAATGGTCGGCCTCAGCAGGGCCCCGTGCTGACGTAAGTCCGCCGTTACTCCCGGAGGCGGACAGGCCGTTATAATACAGTCGGAAAGCCCGTCGACTGCAAACCATCCAATGGGCACGGTGACGCATGACACCCTGGATTAGGGGGACGTTTTATACCTACCGCCAGGTACCCCCTAGAAAGAGCCTAAGTATGCCCACCCCAGCCCCCTTTGGGCGAGCCCGTACGGCCTACCACTAGACCTAGACGAGGCAGGGGAGTATGTACCTCGGCCTTGGCTAGGCCCCGCCTGCTTGCACCACTGCGGCCATAGAAACAGCCTACCTTGCCACAGCGGTGTAAGCAACGATGCCCATTGCCCAGTCGGCACCCACTAGGAGGATTTTCGCCAACCAACTCAAGTGGAGTTCCTTTTTTTACTAATTTGTAGCGTGTAAGGTGTGTACTATCGATCCTTGCACGTTTAGATACATACGGAATAAGGTTTTCCTCAGATACAGACGGTTTAAAGAAGGAAATGTGCAACCATTTCATCTTAATGACCACCTCGAGATCCGTATTATTATTACGCCCATGAACAATGTTTATGCGTCTGGGCCTATTTAAATTTCGGGCAACAGCCCAATCGCCACCATCGCAATAGCATCATCCGATTTATCAACACTTCGTTTATGTATGTTGCCATGTGTTACATTCATACCACTTGCAGTTGACATTGTACTAGAAGCATCCGGCCTGACAGATGAAGATTTAACAGCAGCAGAATTATGAGAATCATCGGTGTTGATTTTCGCAACAGCACCAACAGGAGACCTAACAGAGCGATTGACATTAGATTGCACGGAATTAGTGCCAGCAGTGGCAGCGGCAGCGTAGCTCATATCGAGTAAACATGCATTAGCAGCAACAACAGCATTAGCAGTACCCGGGGTTGATGGCTTCGTGGTGGTAGTAGTAACAGCAGGTAAATTGACAGTGCAATCCATGAGGCCACCAACTTGACGCACAGTATTAGAGCCATGCGAACTAGTATTATTATTAGTATTAGACAACAAAACAGAATCAGCGAACGACGAGCAAGATGGTCTAGTAGAAGCAGTGCTACGAGAGACAGCAGGTGTAGATTGAAGAGCAACAGATGACAGCGATGTAGGCGTAGTAACAGAGGTGTATGTGCTATCGTTTGTTACAAGTGTATTGACAGCTGTAGCGATTGTCACAGCAGAATCTAAACGAGCGGGGGAGATACCGTCACCGTTACTCCCAAACTGTGCCCGTGGCGAATTAAATGGATGAGGGACAGCGGAAAACTCAAAAACACCAGGCGAGGAACAATAGTAGCTATTGTTGTAAGAAATATTAGCAGCTGTTTTTCTGGCGTTGAATTCGGCAGCCATCATATCAGCATTCACAGCGTTTAGGTTATTTGCACTCGAGTTGTTGTGGGCAAATGCAAGGAAATTATTAGATCTTTTATTGCATCAAATTGTTTCGATAAATCTTTGAATTTAGCATCAAAAGTGTTTGAAATAAGATCAATACTAAGCTTTTGAGTAACAAGAAGTGCATCGAGAGCTTTAATGAGTGTCACTGGCATGACAACACACTCATCACAAAGATATAATAGGTTACGTTTGGTTTTGACCAAATTCAAATCATATTCAGAAATGTCTTTACAGCAAACACGACGAAAAGTTTTTTTTACAAAATCCATTACACGGCAGCAGACTAGCATCAGATCTTGAAAAGGCTTTAGTACATTTTCCACAAAAGTTCTCCATTACGAAAGAAAAGAAAATAAAATAACAGAGCGAAATAAAAGCACGTCTGCACACACCGAACACTTGTATATAGATTCATTTGTTAATTCCACCTGGTTTTCTTAAAACACAAGGTGCGACTGGCTACTAAGGCCCACCCATATTGGTTACATTTAAAAGTCAGATCTTCAATATCGTAATTTAATTACATCTGGTTTTTTTAAAATGTAATTTTTTTATTTGTTTTACTTTTTTTCTCCAATCATTAATCATTATATTGGTTACACTTAAAAAATATGTCTTCAATATCGTAATTTAATTACATTTGGTTATTTTAAACACCAATATATCGCACGCCGTCTTCAAAAGAGTCACAACTTAAAATTTGTAATTTTAGAAATTATGCGCTAAAATGTACGCAGAGCTTTTATTTACCTTTCAGCAAAAGCTGGAGAAAATGTTTGTTAT
>NW_016187955.1:0-4244 GCF_001687245.7 Rhagoletis zephyria
GGCGAAATTTATTGTTGAATAAAGTTCGTGGAAGCGTGTTTTTTATTTTTTTATTTTGTAAATGAAAGATTAAAGAATTAATAGTCTTTGTGAATAACGACAAACAATGAGTGAAAATCAAGATACGGACTTCCATTAATCTAGCAGAATTTCACTTTCTAGGAAATCGGTGGGCAATTAAACCACCTCTTGTAAAATTTTTAAGCGCTGAGCGAAATACTTAGAAAAACATTCTCTTCTCGCACTGTCGGAAGAGTTAACCATCACCAACATATTTTTCCTGCTTGATTTTTGGAATGCAGAATCTCTTTGCTTATTCCTCTTCGTGTCCTTTTCAACGTTATCATTTACCCATTACGATTATATCTACAGATAAAGTTCTACATTTTACCGTTACCGCAATTTTCTTATGTAGCTATTATTGGCTATTGATGTTAACGATATCGTTACTAGAATCGATAATCTGTCGAAAACATCAACCAACTCTAAAAAAATATGTAAATTTTTTCGTCAGCGATTTCTGGAAGACAGAAATTCCTTGCCTACTCTGTCGTTATCTCTATCAACATCGGCTTTTGCCGACGTTTATTGTTTCCTGTAGAGGATTTTAATGTCTAATTATAAGAAGAACGTATCTTTGCTTTAATGTTTTTGTTATCTCATTGATGTCCTTTGCCATTGCCACTTTTATTTGCATTCGTAATTAAATTCCCCTTCGTATTCGTTTTCTTTTATCTTTTAACACATCTTACCAGAGTGATTTCAAATTGAATGAGAAATCTTTTTTTAACTATCACCTCAACTTGGTTTTGCTACAAATTGGCAAGCAAGCTCAGTTGCACACTTTTGCACATTCTTAACTTTTTCATTTCATTTGCTCACTTTTGCCGTTTTCCCGCTTGACTTTAATTGTCTGATTATTTTGAAGATTAATCGTACAGAAAGTTTGTACATAGTTGCACAGGCAATCCCGGAGAAGTAACCGGAGAAGCGAGTTGCTAAGCGAAACTTTCGAAACTCGATTAAAGCTGCAAAACCCGAAGCTTTAATCGTGTCTATTCTCAATTGCTTCTACTCTCATCTCACCTATGCTGTTCGCTCGATTAATTTTCACTTTGCCCCAACTTTCATTTTCGCTAATTGGACCCTACCTTGGACCGCAACCATTTCACAAGTTGATTACAAATTCAAGGGCGCACTTTGCCAAAGTGCAGTGTTTTCAAGTGCATCCTCTTAAGATACTCTGGGTCATGTTTGTGTGTGTGTGTGTGTGTATTGTGACACATTAGCAGGTAATTTTAAAAAGTGCAGCAATACTTTGATAAACTCCAGTTTTTAACTAAAATTTTGTACATTGCATACATGAATTGATATTTCTCTTACATACTTACATACCTACATATCCGTTTCTATTTCCTATTTTCACTCGTTTACTTCTTTTTTCTGACTAAAATTATAAAAACTACAAACGATCTTTGTTTTGTTTTTTTTTGTATGACGACGTGTGAGCGCGTGCATGCGCTTGCGTGCAGGTATTTACACGCTTGCTGACAGGTTCAAAAAATTTCAAAGCAAAATGACCATATTTTTGCGCTTTCATTCATCCGTTTGCAGGTGATCCTTGTTATGCTTGATTCCTTTTTTTTTTATAATAATCATAGTTGCTCTGTAGTTGTAGTTGGCTGGCTATTGTTATTGTTCTTGTTCCTGTGGCAGATTGAGTGCCTCATCAGTCATTCTCTATGACCTTTATGAGACTGGCAAGCAATAAAAAATAAAAATGTATGTAATTGAAAATGTAAATGAAATTGATGCAAGGACGCGCGGTGGGGCAACGTGTTGCCATTGTCCGGTTGCATGTGGCATGTAGCGTGTAGAAAACTGCCGTTAAAGCAATTTTTTTTCTTGCATTTAAACGTCAGTGCTTTTTTCACCAAACATTTCTTCTCCATTTGCCATTCTATTTTTGAAAAGATTTTTTTTTTATGATTGCTTTTAGTTAATTAACATTTGGAGTGTGTGTGTTTGTGTGTCAGATGGTTCTGACGTCGCTTATTGCCTGCAATAACGATACTGAGTAAAAGATTGACACTTGCTGAAATTAGAAATTTGGCAGGCTGATTCAAAAGTTTATCTGTCTTTACATAACCTACGTCATAGACTTAAATATGATAAAATTTTCAGGAGGAGTTAAGATTATTTACATAATGCTCTGCGATGAAATTTTTGTGGCGGGTTTTTGTCTGTCAAATTTCAACGTCTTCATCAAGCACAAACTCATTAGGTAGGAAGTTTTCTGCAGGGTTGATATACCTAATTCCCCATAAAAATCAGAAGAGTAGTAAATTTTTTTTACTGACCAACATAAAGTTTTATTATGGAGCTGATTGAAAGAATTGCTCTCCGCTCTAATTCTACCTTCCAAATGTGATCCATCTGTGAATAAATAGAGCGCCAAAATTAGTCCTTATTTTTTAAACCAGTGTAACTTCTGAACCAAAAGAGATGATAAAAACGTAGATAAAGTATTTATTAATAATTTTTTGTTTGCATTAAGTGAGTCTAAATGAAAGCTTTAATGAATATAAAGGCAAATCTAGTGCGAATGTTTAAACCAATGCCCACCAACCAATGCACTGCATCAACTAAAATCTTTCCCTTCTTGCAGCCACATTTCTCTTAATACATATATACATTTGAAGCTATTTTTAATTAAAAACGGACCATGTCCAAAATGTCGGCTTATTAATTTAGGTTGATCGGAAAAAAATTTAAAAGAAATTTCAGCAAAAAATACATTAGCAGGATAAGTGCACTTAAAAAGTTTGTCTACATTAGCAGCGCACTGCGCCTCATCCTTCCGTCTGCCGTCTGGCCCCCGCCCTGCCATTCGAGTTTTTGGTTTCAGTTCACTGCTTCAAACACATCAATTCAACCATTACAGCACATCTTTTCCAGCTATGGTTTAGTGAAGCTCCGCAATGCAACAACATAAATTCCATTACTTTCGACGTTCATATGTACATACATACGAGTATGAAGTAACTGTTTAACTTTTACTTCAATTACATTTAAGTGACCTAAGAGCGCCATTATTGGTTGGTAGTGACCCTAGCGGCCATTCACCAAAGATGCTGGAGGTCGTGTAGCCCCATGTACCCCACAGTGTTATTACGTTTATGACTGGTTATGATCTTCTTTGCGCTTACAGGAGCATTGGATTCATTAAATATGTATGTATGTATGTATATTTAGTTAGTAGAGAAATGCGGGTGTAGCTTGAAGAAATGAAGCGCAAGTCTTCATCTTAAGCCTACCACTCGATCCGCCTGCCAAGCTTGCAGTAACTGGCTGTGCAAACAAAAAAAAACATATAAATATACGAAATGCGTTCATTAATTTTTAAATTCATGAAAAAAAGGAAGACACAGAAGGTAGTTGGATACTAAAGTGTTTCTTCGCGCTTCCGGTTTTATCTTACAAACGTTTTTTTTTTATCTGCCTGCTTCTGTGGAACTGAGTACTTTCTGTTCTGGTAGTGTCATGCTTGTATTAAGTAGTGCACTTTTTTAAAGATTTTCTTATATTAAATTCTTTTTTACATTCATATACCAGGTAAATCTGCATTTCCGACCCGTATGTAAAGTAACTTAAAGTTATGCGCACTTGTGTACTAAGTGCTTGCACGAACTATAAATGAAATGAAGACTTCACTTCAGATGAGAAGTGGACTGTGAATGAAGTTATTTTTTTATACACGACATAAGCAATGTGCTGATGATGTAATGTATGTATGTATGTATGTATATAAGTCTCTTCGTATACATAGTTAGCACTTTGTGGTCAAGAAGATGGCGCCCAAACCGGTTTTATTGGATATTTCAGTCGTTTTTTTTTTTAAATGTTGATATTTTTTTTTAATATAGAATAATCAGGTTTTTTGCTATCACATAAACCGGTTTATTTTATTTAGTTAATTTATATGCTAATTCATTTTAATGATATTGGAACTTGTAAATGTTTATTAATTTTATATCTATTAGGCTATTTCCAATTTAAAGTCTTATCCCTAATTTTATTTAGTATTAAATTTTCAAAATGATTTGAAGAACAATTAGTTGTAGATATTCGAAATTTTTAGCTTAACCATATTTTTATAAAAAAATCTAAAAAAAATTTAGCTTGAAAAATATTGTAAATACACTGGTCTACAAATTTCAACTTTTTTTCTGCGAATAAGACGG
>NW_016187957.1:0-4244 GCF_001687245.7 Rhagoletis zephyria
AAAAAAAAAAAATATGTCGCTTATGTTATTTTCGCGGTTAAGGCTCGATATCTTTCGCAATAATTTTATTTTTTTTTAATACTGAGTAATAGTAAAATTCATTAAATACTTGTCTAATTAAAAATCTATATATATTTGCATACAAGGCGGGATCAAACAGTATTAAAAATATGTTGCAGAAACACAACAACGAACAACAGCTTAGCTAAGTTGCAATAACATGCGAAAACAGTATGTTTGAGTTGAAAATTATATTTTTACAGAAAATGTTGAATTTTGCAGTACTTTAATCAATATACATAAAGTGGTCGAAAAAATTATAGCCGACCATAATTTGACAAGTTTTAACATATGAGTTTTTTGTAATTTAATTTTGGTTATTTGTTTATAAAAAATATAGTTCATTCTTTAACATAACCCGCGAAAATCCTAGTTTAAAACTTTGTGCAATATTAAAAAAAAAATCAACAAACTTTCGTAAAAATTACGAGCTTCTCTAATTAGATTTCCTATAAAGGTATGCAGTTTCGTTGCCCATTGAATTTTAGTAGAATAAAGTACTAGTTTCAAGTGGCTAAAAATTACGGTTGATTTTTTAGAATTTTCTCTTTGTCGAAGATGTTACTGGTTTCTTCAATATACAATTAAATTGTGTGTGTTCCTAAAGCGAAACAAAGTTTTCCGATAGAAAAGTATTGATTTTAAAGAACCATTTCTACAAAAAACTGTTTTTTCCCCCATATAAAATACATAGAAAACTTTGAGCGCATTGAGCGACCTCTAAACATTTTTGATTTTAAGATAAAAAAAAAAACAGGGGTATGTTTTTTCGGCATATAACAATCCTAGGGGATGAGAGTATTAAAATTCAGATTTTCCTCTTTTTTACCACCCTAATGTACATACATACTTACGCTCACTATATTATATCGGCGAACACACTTGTTTTTTAAATATTCACAATATTTTGCAAGCTATAATTTTTTCGTTATCTTTGTACAAAAACATAGTTCATGTTATAAACAAACCCATATAAATCAAAGCATCAAATTGTAAATAAAATTAAGGAAAATTCAACGAATTTTCATTCAAATTTTAAACTTTTTACTCAGATTTTCTCATAAATTTGTGGTGTGCAGTTTTATAGCCCGTTCAATAACAGTGCACAAGTTTGAAGTGGCTCTAAAACTGCGTTGATTTTGAATAATTTTTTTGCTGACAGCTCTACGTATTTTCTTCCATATGAAAAAAAAAATAAATAAATAAAAATTCGCTCATACCTTGTATGGAGAAAAATGCCTAGAGCCCCACAGTGTTTCGACTATATGGAGGCAGGAAACTTAGCATGTGCTCTAGTTTTACTTAGGAATAGAGAATTGTAAAATTTGGTAAATATGGGATAATTGCCACGCCCTCCACTCTTGTGGGCGGAAACATTAAATTTAATCCGATTTCAAAAAACTAAATATAAAAGATGGGGAATCGATAATTCTTGATGCATCGGAAAGGTAGTGTCTCAGAGGTGGTCCCATACTAATCTGTTTTAGAACCGATCATTGGATCATGAAATATATATATATATATATATTTTTTTTTTAAGTCGGTTTTTTTTTTTGCTAAAAATTACTAGTTCCTGCTTTCCACTCTCATGAAAAACAAAGGTTATACTATAAAATGACTTATGTGTAAATACTCGCTTTATTCCCAATGTTTGGTCAGATTTTTTCATTGTTCGAAAAATTATTTTCGCGAAACTATGCAAAAAGAAGCTGAAAATCAAAAATTAAGAAAATCAACTGTCAGCATGACTTTTTTCTATCTGCCCCCATATAGTCGAAACACTGTGAGCCGTCAACGCGATTTCTTAGCCACTTCTAAGCTACTTGTAGAAAAACTCGAGCAGAGTTCAAACTGTGAGCGTATATCAAATAAACTTCGAGTAGCTTATGGAACAAACCTATTGTTATACTAAAATTCAATGGCTATAAAACTATAAACGTTAAATTTTCTTAATTTTGTATACAGTTTGAAACTCCGATTCATGTGGTCTATACACCATGAACCAAATTTTTGTAAAAGAAATAACAAAAAAATATAGCTTGCAAAACATTGTGAATATTAATAAAAAAAAAAAAAATATGAAAAAATATATTCACTTAAACACAGCAAAAGATACATTCATATATGTATCTACTTACATACATACATAAGTAAACATATTGTGTGTTTGTAATTTTGCTAAGCAGTGTAAACATTAAATTCATCCTTAAGTGTTTGTAATCATGCAACATCAGCTAAACAGCTAGAGGCTAATTGCCTGTGGAATTTATGTAAAATATTTGCAAAATCACTGAAAATTATAAACTGACCACAAACACCCGAACATAACATACATAATCAATACAATCAAGGACGATAGAATAAATTTTATACAACAACACCCTTCATCAAAAGTGTTGGCATAATTCGAGTGTTCAAAATCTGCATAAAGCCTAATCTATTGTGTCGATATCTGCGAATGTTGTATGTGTCAAAAGTGCTAATTATGTGAAATACGCGTGCATCATATTTGTACATACATACATACATACATACATACATAAATACAACAAAATGCAAACATTTGCTCAATACGAACGAAACCATAAATTGTTTGCCATTGTAATATCATTAGACATTTGTGTGTGAATTTATATTGGTGTTAAATTTTGCATTTTATGCATTTACATGTGTATGTATGTGCAGTTTTACTATTTACATAAATCATTATTGGTATCATCATCATCAATCAATTTCGTTGCAAACTGCATACGCAGCCAATAATCAATAGTGTTTAGTGAGAAAACAAAAATGAGCTCAGCTGCATAGTAGTAGTTTATACTTAAATGCATGACCAACGTAAATTTTAGTACAACAACAATAATGTTAACAATGCGCACATCAACAACAAAAAACAAAATGCCCAAATCGCCTCCGCTTCCACCAATTTCACAGCTGGTACGGCTCACAACCTCACAGCCTTTGAAACGCTTACTCGCCACAGCACTCCTGCTCTCCTGCCTACAAACGCTGCACATCAACTGCCGTAAGTTTTTAATTTGCAATGTACGTATGTATGTATATCGTCGTTTAAAGTACAAAACCACGTATCAACAAAATGCAAAACCGCGTATGTGCGGTTGCATAAATTATTTTTTTTAGAGAATAAAAACACTCATATTTCAAAATATGTAGTTTTTTTTTATGAACCAATTGCATTTCTGGCTAGTATATTTCAGAACTAATGGATAAGAGATAAAGTTCCACTTTTTGGCAGCAAATGTCGGTTACGCGGTTTTGCACCTTAAACGGCGATATGTATGTATATCTACTCCTTACAGCTATTTGTGAGATATAAATTGACCTTTTATTTTATTTGGCTTAAATCGTTATCAGTCAAGCAAATACTGTTAAAAAATGCTATTTGGTTTAACACCTTTGCTTCTTATTATTATTAATAACCGAAAAATTATGTTATTTACATTCAATAATCTCTATCTCGATAGAGATATAATGACAATCTATCGACATAGAGATTATTGTTTTTAATCTTGTATAAAGACGAGCAAAATTATTGTGTAAATATTTCGCAGAAACTTGAATACAAATATATGTATGTACTTAACACTATTAGGTGTCGATTATTTATTTACGTTAATTGTCAAATTATGTGATACAATTCACGTTAAATTCTTTACAAATTATGTCAAAAAGCTGCAGCTACAAACATCAAAAAATCAAATAAAATTAAAATGTTTTTCTAATAGCGGTCGCCCCTCGGCAGGCAATAACAAAACCTCCGAGTGTATTTCTGCCATGAAAAACAGCTTATCATAGAAATGCAATCGCCGTTCGCAGTCGGCGTAAAACTGTAGGTCCCTCCACTTTGTGTGACAACATCAAGGCGCACGCCACAAATCGGAGGACAAGCTCGGCCAAACACTAAGGGCCGGTTGCTCAAAGCCTGGTTGACGCTAATCATCGGTTAACATCGTTATCGACGTTTTCGACTCCATGCAAATAACACGGTGTCGGTAACGTCGATAACAATGTTTAACCGGGGATTAGTGTCAACCGGGCTTTGAGCAACCGGCCCTAAAACTTTGGGGCGTGTGCCTAGCTTATGTTCAATTTCTAGCTTCGGTTTTAGTACTATATACCCTTTTTTGCTAAGAAGGTAAGGAAGTTTTTGAGCTAGAACTTAC
>NW_016187959.1:0-4242 GCF_001687245.7 Rhagoletis zephyria
TGTTATGGGTGTGTCAAATAACTGTAGAGCACATAAATACTCCATATCGTATTTGGCAAAACAAAAAAAAAATCGACACTTCAAAGTTCATACACACGAGTATATTAGCAAATGACGCCTGCGCGCGAAATGCGTCTGGTTGAGTCACAAAGACGGCGCTCCTTCGTTCTTGTAGTTGTTATTACAAAGAGGGCTTCGCATTCACCTTTGTGTTTGTTTTGGTCACCGTCTTCGGAATGTATACGTATTAGCATTCGTATTCTACTTCGTATTGATTGTCATTCATATTCGCTTTCGAACTAATCTCCGAATAATTTTCGTCTTCGTTTTCTGATCCTCTTCATATTCGCATTTGTCTTTGTATTAGTCTTCGCATTCATCTTTGTATTGGTGTTAGTCGCTGTATTCGTATTCGTCTTCAGATCATATTCGGCTTCGTATAGGTATTCTTATTACTGTACGTATTCGTTGGAGAGCTGCCTTTGTGTTCGTCTTCGCAATCATCTTCGTATAGGCCCTCTTATTCGTGTTACTCTTCATATTCTTATTCGTCCTTATATTCGAATTATAGTCTTTGTTTTTGTATTCGTGTTCGTGTTCGTATTCATCTTTATCTTCGTCGTCATTTTCCATGATTCAATAATTAAAGTTGAGTTAGAGTTTTGACACTCCATTAACTCCCTTATAAAACCTTTGCACAAACACACGAACCCACACAGAGTGCCTTGCTAAGGGAACCGATTTTGTTAAGAGGGAGCGAGAAAACTGTTTTCTGAGCAAACCTTTTATTATTGAATCATGGTCGTATTCGAATTCGTCTTCCTATTCGTCTTCAGTTTGACAACGAATTCGTATTCGACCGCGGCCTTGTCTTTTTATTCATTTTCCTTTTTGTATTCAACCTCACATTCATATTCGTATTTGAGTTCATATACGCTTTCGTATTTGTTCCCGTTGTCATCTCTTTATTCGTCTTAGTATAAGTATTGGTGTTCGTATCATTCTTCGTAGATAAATATTCGTCTTCCTGCTCTCCTTCGCATTACTAATTACTTACTTCTCGTACTTGCACTCTTCGTTGTGTTCGTATTCGTATTCGCCTTCATGTTCAAATTCGTAGTCGTATTATACATGTGTTAGTCGTCGTATTCGTCTTCATATTCATGCATGTATTCGTAATTGTGTTCACATGAGTCTTTGAATTTATCATTGTTATCATATCCTTATACGTCTCTGTATTCGCATTTGTCTTCTTCTTCGTATTCGTATTGCTCTTCGTATTACCTTCCTATTCGTCTTCCTATTATTCGAATTCTTGGTCGTATCTGTCTTCGTTTATATGCTCTTCGTAGCCGTCCCATTGGAATTCGAATCGGGCCTCGGTTGCTCTTCGTATCTGGTTTCGATTCGTATTTGTCTCCATCTTCGTATTTGTAAAATGCCAAAATAGTACACAAATACAACTCAAATTGAAGAGCTTGCAACAACAACTACACCCGTATAGTGGGATTTTCAAACGGCAATTGCAGAGATTCTTTCTAGATCATATTTCCAAACATTCAAAACTGTAGGGAACTGCCGCAGACCCTCAATGAAGTGGCTAGGTACTTGTATCTTCACTTGATATGGGTGTCGTGGCACCGAAACTTACCAGGCAACGATAAGGCGGACGAACTTGCAAGAGAGTGCACTCTGAAGTAGAAGACACTAGTAAATGGGGGTTAGCATTTTTCGAAGTTTTAACCAACATAACTAAGATANGGTTTCTCACGATTCGCCTGATATCGCAAAAGGGCATATAACTACGGTCGTAAGAGTAACACTTGAATCATTGACAGCCACTTTAACCTAACCAAGCTATCGTTTAGAATGGCGCTGGAGCTGCGATCTATATAATAACCTAAGTCCATTCAAGAGCCGGTATGAGATTTTTTTCCAAGCATAATAAGAGAGTGGTCAATATAGTATTTCTCAACAAGTAAAGTTTAGACATTCTAGTGAAGAGCGGCAACAAGGCCACCTATATCCTAAGGAATATCATCCGCAAGGTCGCGACATTGAAACTCTAGTTACCTTAGCGGCAGTCATGGAAACTGAAGAGTCTTCCACTGACCACGAGGTGCACGAATTTTTTGATATGTTAACGTGTTAGCTCTCAGTATGGGCAAAATTTGTGTCAACCCAGCAGAAAATTATGTTTCTGGACCATTTCGGTACTACTACACGACTAGTTTAGGACCATTTCGGGGCTAGCTGGGATCATTTCGGTACTATTTGGGATCATTTCGAGACAGTTTCGGAACGTTTTCTCGACCATTTTGTGACTAGTTCGGTACCTGTTCAGAACTAGTTCAGGACTTTTTCCGAAAAATTTCGAGACAAGTTCGTGGACGTTTTGGGACTAATAAGGGTTGTTAAGCACTACTTTAGGCACATTTTGGGACTAATTCCGGATAATTTTGAGACTAATAAGGAACCGGGCCAAAGCTGTTCGATAGTATTTGGGGACATGTTCCCGACTTTGCCCCTACCGGGGCCTGTTCAGGTCTTTTTCAGAACCACTTCCGGGCTTGTTGCGGATCTGTGCAGGACTATTCGAGGGCGATTTCGGGATATTTTTTAGTATATAGTAATAAAAGCATTTTGCTTTTGCGATTTTGACTTTTTCAGCACTTCGGAACTATTTTAGGATAACTTTGCGTATATGTTCGAGATTATTTCGAGATATCTCGAAACTAGTTACGAAATGATCCTGAAATAGTCCTGAACTATTTCCGAAATGGTTATGAAAAAGTCGTATACTGCTCAGTACAAAATGAAATGAAATTATTGGTTAATTTTTAACCTAACCTATTTCACTTAGTATTCCAGGACGAGTAATTACAGGTGATTCCAGCGAAGTTTTTGCAGGAAGTTCCGCAGGAGAAATCTCCTATGCAGTGTTTATGAAATACAAGCTGAAGTGTTTAAAACTCAATAAAGCGAAATCTGGCCAGCCGAGAAGCAAATGTTGAGTTGATTCGAAATCGTAGTCCCCAAAACAGCTACGGAAAAAGACGATCGCCTAATATTCCGCGCTATAGCATAGGGCCGATTACATACCACCGCTTTGGTTTCTGAAGGAAATTATTTGATCAGGACAACTGTCAGAATCAAGAGTTGGCACTTGGCCAGCTGCAGAAGTTTCATTGACCGACTTCGATTGAGCCCTTCTTCGCCTTTTTTATGCCGCAGTTATTTGCCCAGTACTCGCTCAGCTCACAGTAAGCCTATTTGCTTACATTGCCACAGGAACTCTGGGTACCACTTCTAATCAAAATTTCAACTTCTGCTTAGGATTTGTAATGTGGGTATTTTTTTGTTATAAGATCTCCATATTTAATATGCAATAATAGTTTAAGTAAGTAAATATAACTTGGGTTTTCAGCGTTTGATTTAAGTCGTCAGTTTGCGTGACAAATATTGGGTTATTTTAGGGCGGTTGGATCGGCCTCGGCTTTTGGCGTTGAATGAATTAGCTTGGTATTACTACAACACATTTCCCCTACCTGTAATTCATTTCTTCTTGCTTCCCCTTTGATTGACTCTTTGTGGGACTCGCTAGCAGCTCTTTTTCACATACTAAACTGACAGTCAATACTCTTTCATTTGTGCCTTCCTGGTCCGAGTTTTCATTGTCTGCATTTACTTTTGGGACACTAGCAACCAACTCACTTAGCCTGTCACCTTCCTTCAACTGCTCCGTTTTCATAAATTATTATTTTTATTATTTGTACTCATCTTGGTCGTACGACTACATGCCCGACGAGGCGGACCCAGTTGTTAAAATAAGTGATGAGGGAAAGTAACGGCCCAGCGCGATATGGCCGCCGTTCCATCTTGAGGCGACCCGGTGTCAAAAAAGCTCCTATTATGTAACCAATGTTTTAGACTCCTTGGCTTCAGACTGTCTAATAGGCAGAGTCGTCGCATAAGACCCTGCATTGGGAGGGTTGGTAGTTCTTGGTCACTGTTCGCCTGCAGATGGAGCCCAGAAGAGAGCAGCGCAGAATTCGGATGATCAACGATCCACGTTACTCTGATCCTGGAGCTGACTAGGTGGAGATTCAGATAGGCAATCGCAACTCGCCAAGGTGCCTGCTCAACAGTTAAATATTATTGCGTATAATTGTAGCCAGTTTGAATTGATAGCATCGCTAACGTCATGTTGTTCGGACGTGTTTTGCTTTGCTCGTCAAAAAT
>NW_016187960.1:0-4242 GCF_001687245.7 Rhagoletis zephyria
TCCTTTATTTCGCTTCGCCAAACCGTTCGCTTCGCCAAAATCATTCGCTGCGCAAGTGATAATACCACCCTATACTAAAACTGAATGCGCTAAAAGGGTGCACGCGGTTTGGAGCTCTGATTTTTGTGGTTTATGTTGTAGAATTAACCAATTAAATTAAAAAAATTAAATCATTAAAAAACAGTTGTCCGTATTGCAAAAAAATTGCTGTACCTAAACTTTATTGATTGACTGTGCATAGATTTCTGGGATCAAAGGCATATGTATGTATGTATCGCTCATTTACTAAAAAACTGAAACAACGCGATTTGTACATACATATGTATGTATGTATGTCTATGCGTTCGTTATCTATTGTATACCGGTTTTCTTCTTTTAGAACGTTAAGCTCATACTATCATTTTTCAATTCTGTGCTATTGTGCATACCTATGTATGTATCTGTGCGGGCGTGCGTGGGAAGGAGTTCCAAGAGGGCCACAGCCCCATTTATAGTAGTGTTATTAAAAAGTCCAATGATTCCACTTTATCTAAAGCACTTTTCTTGCTGCGCATAAATAGCAAATAAAAATTATCTTAACTTTTCGCTTGTATTATTATTATTGTAAAGAAATCCCATCTTTTTATTTTTCGAGGCTTTTTTGCTTTTCTATATTTTTAGGAACTCATAAAAGACAAACTTGAGATCAAAATATACTTTTCGAACTGAAATTTCACTAGAAATTCCAAAAAGTCCCGAAAAATTCTCGAAAGATCTCAAATAATCCCGAAAAACTCTCGAAAATTTCCTGAGAAGTACCTAAAACAATTTCAAATTTTTTGGAAAAATCAAAATTTACCACTAGCCCAAAATGATCGGGAAGAACAAAACACGAAGAATACCGGAAAAAACCTCCCGAAAAATAGAAGATCAAGTATAAAAAGTTCGAAAGATATGAAAGACATCAGAAAACAAAAAATACTGTGCAGATCTCGAAAGTTTCTTAAAAATAAAACACGAAGATAGCCGTATAGTCTGGAACAAATTCCGAAACGTCCGGAAAATCCCTAAAAAGTATCGAAATATGCGAAAAACACGAAAGTCACGCCAATCCCATAAAATCACGAACAACCGCAAAAGTACTCGGCAAAATAATGGAAAGCAAAAGATTAAGACTCCCGAAAGGTCCCGAAAAAAATTGAGAAATCTATAAAAAAAAAACCTACAAGTTTGGAAGCATTTCACTTTATTAACAATTTTTACTAGATAGTAAGAAAATAATGCTTATCTAATAATTTGAACTAAAAGAAAATCATTGTTTCCTACATACACAACAGCGAACAATATATGTATAAAGAAGAGTCAATTCTTTAGATAGTGCAGAAAGATCTGTCAGAACCCTATCTGGAGACTTGAGTAGTTTAGGTACTTGTTTCTCCAAAGTCTTTATTCATTTTTCGCCCAATTTTAAAAAATGAAACTTTTCTGCTGAGTATTCATATATTTGATTTGATACCAATCTATAATTGCCTAACCTATTGCTAATCACGAAGCTTGGTTACTACAATACGAAAATATGCTGTTTTACCCAATTAGTACTTTTCCCCAAAATTATTTTTTGATATTTCGTTCATTTTATTCAAAAAGCCCAGGATACCAAATTAAATTTCCAAAATTATTCGTAATTCGATTCATTGGCCCCTCTCTAAAAAAAAACATTGCGATAGGGTTACTATTACCTTGGTAAGAATTCGTTAGAAGAGAAACATATTGACAAAACACGTTTCATGTGTTCTTCTTACCTATGGGTATGTAATGTATAGTAACTGCCGTACTCAAACGTCCACCTCCTAAACTGACCAAATGTGGATCATTGGCAGCAACGCGCAGTGTAGGATCCTTTTTTGTTAACGACATCTAAAACAAAAATAGGAAAACAATTTTACTAAAAAATAGGTCAATAAAATAAATAATGAACAGAGGTAGAAGGAGTAAGAAAAGAAAAACAAATACATAGTGGTTTCACAAGGTGCCGTAACATGTCGTAATGTCGTATGTCATAAATTGTATAGCGGTTAAAATTAAGTTGAGCCACAAGGGAGTTATATATGAGTCATATTGTATTTGCATAAATTTACTGATGGTTAAAAGTATTATTTGGTATGGTTATGAGTCCCGTTAAAGTATTTTTCACTGATCACGACTTAAAAGATATCGATTTAATTTCAACTGCCGATAAGTTCCTTTTTTGGTTTACCTAACAACGATTAGAAGTTTTATTGTTTCATTACTAATTATAATACTTATGGCCTTATTCATAAAAAATGAAGTAGGTTTAGAGAGCTTTATAAATTGACGTTTTCATACATTTTTCAATTTATAAACCTTTTATAAAGCTACTTTATTTTTTATGAATAAAACCATTAGTTTAAACGCTTTCTGGTCTTGTCCTGCTCGCATCTTCTATGGATATTTTACGCAATTTAATTTATCATAGAGTAAATACTATTTTTAGACGCTGAGAACAAAAATTTCTGATGGCAAAAAATATGCACATCCCTAATGCTCATTCATCCATAAATAAATACATGAAGTTGTAAGAAAGCTTAAAGGTAATACCAAATGCCGTATATTTTAAATTTCTTAATATCTGTAAATATTACATACATATACATACATATATTTGCATACAGGACCGGTCACTTAAATTGCGCCCCCTTTTGATCCTCAGTATTAACAATTTTCTTTTTGTTTATTTTATAATATTCATTAATTTGTTATGAAACTACTACTATACGGTGAAAATTTTTTCAATTTTTATATTATTTGTAGAAAGTTTGAAAATTTAATTTGTATCAAAATTATATGAAGATAGAATCACTTTAGAGGTCGCGGTGCATATGGCCCATAATAAAAAATAAAAGGAAATAAAAGAGCTTACATATCGACTTTTCGTTTCCAAGAAGTCTTTTTAAATCATCTCTCGAAACCTATTTTTCGTAATTGTACACATAAATACTAGTCACTTTTTAGCCCATTTCTAGTCCGTAAGATTGTAAATCATAGACTGTATAAAGATGAACAAATAAAAATGTCAAAACTTGCTAATACGTCGCGCTGCTATTTTTGTGAACACCACTGTATGTAGATATATTAGACTGCATCAGTCCCCATACAAAAGAAATCGGTACTGTGTTTCTATTGGAATTATAAAATCTATTATATTTTAAGACGTCCACCAAAATATTTCGGAAAAATATTAAGATTCACGTGAGCTGCAACGATTTGAAAATACCTCCAAAAATGGAGTTTTTTTATAAATATAAATAGTTTCTTAGAGATTTTTTTTTTTTAAATCCCCTCAAATGACAAAACGGTTCAAGCTTAAAAATTTGCATAAAAATTGAATAACTGAGAACCTAAACTCTTCCGATTTAGACTTGTAGGATGTCATTGGAAAGGTTTTTTCTTCACCCTTTTTATTTCTTTGCTAATAAACTCATTCAAAGGATGAAAGAGAAAGGTAGGATGAACGAACGTCATTTAAAGTTGAATTAAGATGTGTTGGTATTTGAAAAAAAAATTGGGAAAATACCTTTCTACTGAGATAATCCCATAAGTCTAAATCAGAATAGCTTTGGCCAAGTTACTAAAAGTTTTTCGTAAATCAATCTTTGAAAAATGTAAAAAAAAAACAGTATCAAAAATCTCATTATTACGATTCCGTTGAAAAGATTTTTAAATATTTTTAGGCAGATTTTTTAAGCCTAATCTGTTTTGTCATTGAGGGGACTTTTTTTCAAAAAGTTCTTTAAGAAACTATTTTTATTCATAAAAAACTCCATTTTTGGAGGTATTTTCAAATCGGTTCAGCTCACTTAAATCTTAATATTTTTCCGAAATATTTTGGTGGACGTCTTAAAATATAATAAATTTTGTAATCCCGGCGGAAAAACCGCAACTTTTTTTTGGTGATGCAGTCTAATGTATATGTATGTATGTATGGATGTATGTTGATATAAATATTTGCTGCATGAATTCACTTTTAACACTTTCGTTATGACTTTAGCTCATTGTCTATGCAAAAGTAAACAATCAACAATACACCACACGTAGCAACCGCACATCTTAATCGATAACTAAGTATTTTGCCAACATTTTGTAAATTAGTTTATTACACAAATTGATTATGACACGCAAAGTGTTGAACTTACAACAATAACACTGGTCGACGGCCAAAATTTACCAGAGACGCCGTTATGA
>NW_016187961.1:0-4242 GCF_001687245.7 Rhagoletis zephyria
TGGGTTAAAGGAGCACAACGAAAGCATTACAAATTGCATTTTTCTTATATATATATTTATTTATTTATTTATTTAATTACACTACAGTTTCATGTAAAGTACTTTAAGTGAATGATTGGCTTTGCATTTATCGGAAAAGTTGTCGATAATAATCGAAACAAATATATTTATTGTCAATAAAACCGTCAGTCATTAGTAGTAAGTCTGAGAAGAAAAAATAACAAAGATATATCTACATATGTATGTATTAACAGCAACATAATGCGATAGAGTGTATTCATCTAGTTTCTTAATTTGAAAGTATGTAATTACAAAGAGATTTTGAAAAAAAAAAAAAGATATTAATATTGGCATTTATTTGCGTATGTCACCCAACCATTTTACACCTGTAGCTCCTATCGTTAACTCTGCACTTTCACACTAAATTCTCGTTCTATCTCACTCCCGCACTTAGTTTAGTTTTTGCTCCGTCATCCTCAGCCGAACCTCACTTCTTTAAGTGCTTCATTTACCTAATTCTTACAACCCATTTACTTACATAAATAGTTCTTTTTAAAACGTCATCTTCTTTACAGAGTTCTACTATCAGTAGTAAAGTGCATTCTCTGTTTCAAGTTCCAATGAATTACACGAAAATCTTTTAAATTATATACAACTGGAATCCAGGATACATAACGTGGGTGTCATGTCTTCGCTTGCCTGCAACTTTCTGTTAATCTGGACCGCAACAGCCTGATGTCGAATCGCCTCTGCTCGCCTCTGTATATGTGGAGCCGTCCGTCGCGCCCCTTTTTTTTATGAAAAACCTTTAAATTCGATTATTTACGTATTTTTTGCATCTTTGTTGGTTTAAGTATTTATTATTTTAATATTGTGCTGTTCTGTTTAAAAAATAGTTACATGTATTGCTACTTCATTGTTCGTAAATATTGTACAATAAATGATGAAATGTGTATGTATGTATATACTATATATAAAAAGGGAGAGTTGTTTTTCTTTTAGTGCCTGAAAGTAGGCAATACATATTCGCCGCACACTACTTTAGCGTACCTTGTGTAAGAATCAAAACAGTTTGAAGGCCATCGTATTTACTGCTGATAAAGCTTCTGCGACGGCGCACTGTGGCTATAATAGCAAACAATCTTAAAAATCAAATACCTATGTATGTAGGTAAACATGAAAACTAAAAAGAGGAAATATGTACTCGTATTAAAAAGAGTTTTCGTAAAAAGAACTTACCACAGGTACGGTTGCCACTTACTTCTTTTTTTGCGTACCAAAAAGAGTACCAAATCAGAAAAAATGTACCAATTTATCTTTGAACTCTTTATTTCATTGTTTAGATATTTTCCAATACATTTTGACAAAATTTTTATTGAGCCAATTTTTCGAATGTTTTGTGAGCTGGCCACACACTTATGAAATTAGGCATTTTATAGGGTGCCATGTTCCTGATTTTAGGCAGAACTTCAAGTTCTGTCAGGTAGTCTGTGAAACCCCCTCGAATAAAATCCAGAAATCATTCCTCTATTCCGAGATTCCTCTGGAGGATGTTATAAACTTGTCAGGGTGCCTTTTCCCTTAGGAGCTCAGAAAGACCATATAACTCTACTGGGACCATATAAACCCCGTTCGGACCCACGTAATTTAAGTTCTGTCCGACACCGGTACCAGCATTGCCCTCCTCGAGCACGCATCACCATCATACCACACTCTGACAGTGTCCCTTTCAAGAATCTTTACCTTATAGGGCTCGTTCAAGACAAATTACGGTAGCATTTTATCTGAAGGTTTGATCCTCAAAGAATGGTTTTAAAACCAACAAGCGCTTATGAAAGTCACTAAGTCTTGTGTTCACTAAGTTGCTGAAATGCAAAGCGCCACCGGAAGCCTCATTGTCAATAAGTATGGGGGTAAAGATTCCCAGTTCTTTTGCCGAGCAGATTCACATGGCTCCTGTAATGGCTGCACAGACTCATCAGTAAACTTCCCCAGCGCCATAACCAGTTCGCTTGACTTTTGGCCACTAGGCCAGTGCTACATATGTGATAATCGGTTTTGTCCATACAATGAGTGATCAAAACGTCAGTTTGGGCGAGATATCCCCTATGTTTTACCATTACGTCTCTAATGGCGTTGTTGTTAACATCTATGAGATGTGGCTTCCAATTGGGCCTTTTTTTTCAGAGTTATTCCTAGATATTTCGCGTCTGACGATAGCCAATTTCCGAAATTCCCGATGAGGATTCAGTTAAGTTGACTTTCCGTATTTTGGTCAAGGATCGATGGCGAACTATAGTGGGTTTATTTGAATACCGTTTTCAGAGCGCCATTTATCAGTCAGTTTTAAGGCTTCATCGCAGCCCACCACGTAGATGAGTATTAGGAACATCCTTTCTTGTCATGGCCTTGGATTTTTATTCGTATGATGTGCTATCAAACACGGCTGAAATTTCAAGGAAGGCGCCTTTTGAATTACACGGGTTTAACAATATATTGCAGTAATAGTATATTTCGCTGTTTGATATGCTTGTTGGAATTCACAGAAATGCTACACCTTTAAAAAATGAAATATATGATGTAAGTAATAATTATCTCACTACCAAATTTCAAAAATGTAACAAATCTGAAAGTTATTCACCAGTGTACCAAACTGACAAAAATTTACCAAAAATGGTAAATTTCAGCCAAAATAGCAACCGTGACCAGAGGTGGGCAAGAAGGGTTGGCACCTCACGATTCCGATTGCGTGCAAAAGCCCAGAAAATGTGTAGTAAAAAATAAAAATTCGCTTCAAAATATACAATTTTTTTCAACCATATGAGTACCTAATGGATCAGAAAATGGGTAGAATTAAAACAAAAATAAAAATTTGTTAACCAGGTTAGGTATTGAAAATGCCCTTTAATTTAATTTTATTTTTTTAAGCGAATAAACTTAGAAGGACGAAATACGAGGATGTGGTCGAGAGTATATTACTCCTTTCATTAATACTCAAACTGTTTTTCTACATTTTGCAAAATTTTTTAAATAACTTCCTGAAGACATCACATTTTTCAAATTTCAAATTTCTTAAAAAAACAAAACGAGGCCAGGGAGAAAAAAACAGTACTGCAGTTTTACTATATTTGTATCTTTTGCAGTGACGTTTTCCAGACAACGAACTAATAGAACTAAATACTTTTGAAGTTTGCCTCAGTACTCCCGAAAATAATTACTGTACTTGATATTGAAAGAAATTTTGGGGTTTAGTCCAATTTCTTGGTATGTTACATACTCTCGAGGAACGTTTGTGAATTGAAAATTTTCCTTCAACTGGACTAAATGTTTATGTTGATAACTTATATGCTATGGAGAGATGAAATATTTGAACTTAGTAGGCAAACGAGGCATTCCAGGATAAAAGGATCTGAGAGATTTTGACCACAGAGTTTCGTTTTCGCCCACTGTGTTGCGTTGCAACCATCCAATCTATGTATACTAATTCTTCTTCTATCCTCATTCGTTGGCATTTTTCGGCAGGAACAGAGTACATATATTACGTTTTATTGCAGCTTATCCCCAAAGTGGGTTAACGTTTTTTTTTTTTAAGTACAAATCGACAAGAAGATTTTCTCATTCACATAACTTGGAAAGTTTGCGTAACCAAGAACAGAAATCATTTACTGGCAATTTTACAAAGATTTACAATCTCAGATTTTCGATTTTATTAAAATACTATACACATACATTTACAAAACTCCGAAAAGCCCACGTTGACTATCCGCTCAATAGTAACCAAATGAAATATCATGCAAAGGCTGGGCATTGCCTTGTGGTAGAGCATAATCTCGCGCTAATTGATCCAACAAACTGCCACCACCGCCACCAGCGCGTCCCTGCGCCTGCGGTTGATGATTGATCTGTGGTTGATAGCGGGGTAGCGGCGCTGGTGCGGCCTGTTGCACCGGACGTGTCTGCGGCGCTGGTCCAAACTGATCCAATATGGGACGACCACCGGATGGCGGACCTAAGAAGTTGTTAGCGCGTGCACTGGCGGGGGCAGGTTGTACCGGTGCGGGTGCATAGACGGGTCGGGAGATGCGTACATTTGATGGGCCACCGCCAAAGTTCTGTGTGTATGAAAAATAAATGAAAGAAATGAATTGAAAAATTTCGTAACCAGAGATAGTATGCGCCCGCATACCTGTGTTTGTGAATAATCCGGTTCAGGGCGTGCTGGACGTTGTAGTGGTGAATATA
>NW_016187962.1:0-4242 GCF_001687245.7 Rhagoletis zephyria
TCATGGACATACATACATATCTACACCGGTCAAAAAAAGTATTCGACAACTGATATTTTTTACAATATTCAAAATGTATCGCTCCATAAATCTTTTTCGTCCATTTTCATTTATAATATAGCCCATTCTATAACCAAAAATCATATAAATCAAGTTTGCACAAAATTCATAAAAATTAATCAAACTTAAAAAAATGTTCATCAAAATTTAAAAGTTTTAATCAGAATTTTTAAAACGAATTTTTAACGAAAAAGGTTTGTGATGGAAAGCATTTTGAATATTGTAAAAAATAACACTTGTCGAATACTTTTTTTGACCGGTGTACATATATGTATATGTATGCATGTATGTACGTAGCTTGGCATGGGTGACGACGACACGTGTCACTCACTTGTTACATTTTCGCCCAAACCTTCGACACGCCCAAACATCTATGCAATTGGCTATGGAAAAAGAAAAGACTTAATTTGGTAAATCGTTTACTAGGTGGTGAATAGCTAACGAGAAAGACTTTCTTTCTTTCTTCTTTCTACAATGATTTTGACCACAAAATTAAAGCATACTATCTAGTAATTGTTGTTGTTTGTTTTTTTTTTTTGGACAAGCATGCATTCTTACACGTTCAGCGCATTGATATTGACCTTGTTTAAATGAGAAGGTATAAAATAAATCGAGAAAATTAAAAATCCATTGCGCATGCCCGCCTCGTTCAGCAGCTCCCAGTTGGAATATACAAAAACAAAAGAAATGAAAAGCGAATTTAATTAAATTGCAGGCAATCTCGAAGAGGTTCAACAGTGCAAAAGTGCCAGACTTCCAGTGCCAGTGCGCAGTGTCTGTCGGTGGCCACCGGACGCATATCGAATTTCTGTGGATCATTATCGAAAACGCTCTGTGTTGAGCCTAATTAAGTTTTCATTCACGCTTTTGTAGCCAAAGCCATAAAACGTGGGGAAATAGATATTTGTTATACATACATACATTCGGCGAAGTTGGGCAGGGTGTGTGTGGAAAGTTCGGAAGTGATTGGAAATTGCCAATGTGGCTGGGAGTAGCATGGGTGAAGGAGTGATCGTTTGGTGAGGAATAAGAAAAGAAATTTGGTTGGCTGCGTGATCTCAATGATAAACTTATTGATAAAAAAACTAGTAAATTTTATTATGGCAACATATTTAGGCTTTAAACTATTATCCTCGCACAGAAGGCAAGGTCCTTTTATGCTGGTTGATATCCCCTGAACTTTTCGTTTTGCGGTTGTCAAGTTAGGATAGATATCTACGAATATTCATTACCCAATACGCTCACTTTTGCAGGGTCCAAACAGTTTGAGTTTTATAATAAAAGTTAAAAAAAATAAAAATTTTTTTGGTATAAAATTATAGTAAAAGGTTGACTTTTTGTTGACTTTGGCAGTTAACTTTGACATAATATAAACCAAGCTTTTTTATTTGCAAAAAAAAAATATCTTGCTTGTTGTAACTGTTATTTATTTTCTTACTGAAACGGTAAAAGTCAGTTTTTACACTTAATACTTTACTTTTTTCAAAAAAGTTAGAAAAATGAAAAGTATGCTTGATCCATGCAGGCGACATCATAAGCATGACACGGACATCAACAATGGTCTTCTATGAAATATTTCAACCCGTGAATTTTAAGTTATTTTAGTTAATTTCGATTCCTATTTTTCTATGCTTTTTGTTCTTGAACTATCTGAGATACCAAACATAGAATTTCGATATACTATATTTACAGCAGGTATGGGCAGATTTTTGGCTCTTAAAGCAGTCAAAGAGCCAGCAAGAGCTATGCAAGAGGTAAATCAGTTCTCAGGGTAAAGGGCGTATAAAAATACATTAAACGCATCATTTGTATTAGTAATGAGAGTCTTGATGTTACCCCTCATTTAGCACCTAAAAGTGCCAAGCCGGCTCCTAATTGCAAAAGGCTTCTGGGAGTCACTTTGTCCATCTGTGATTCACAGTATTTGTATTGGATGTATATTGCATGGATGGGTCATCTGTTTTCCTTCTCTTTCTTCTTATTATACTTATCACCATCGGACGAAAGTTAATATATTTAATGTCTGTGAAGTTGGCACACATATTGACGAAAAATCCAATTAAGGAACTGTTCTGAGTAGCTTCTAAATAGTTCTAGAGTTACTTAAGAGGAAAAAAAAGTTCTGCAAAATTACAACGAAAAAAAAATTTACTCAAAAGTCCAGAAAGATGATTTAAAAAAAAAATTTAATTACATTTGTTCTGATTACCTTAGCAATAGTAAAAGAGTTCCTGGAAAGGAAAAAAAGTACAGCAAAATTACGACAAAAAGTGTTGTTTTTTCAAAAAAGTGTAGAAAGTTTAAAATCCCCAAACAATAAAAATTAAATTTGTTCTGATTACTTTAACAATAGTACAAGAGTTCCTGGAAAGGAAAAAAAAGTTCTGCAAAATTACGGTGATATTTTTTTTAAGTGTAGAAAGTTTAATGTTCGAAAAGAAATAAAAATTAAAACTGTTCTGTGCTGTAGCTTTTCAATAGTTGTAGAGTGGTTGAAAAGAAAAACAAATTTCGGCAATTTTTTTTTTTGAATGTCGAAAAGGTTTACCGTTTCAAAAAAAAATAAATAAAAATAAAAACTGTACTGAGTACCTTTTCAATATTTTTAGAGTTCCTGAGAAGAATAAAAGTCAAAATTACGCAAAAAAAAAATTATTCAAAAAATTTAGTTTCTGATGTTGTAATTAGCTACAAAATTTTTTTTAATTTGTATTTTTTTAATATTAGACTTTTTCAACTTAAAAAAAAAATCATCGTAATTTTGCAGTACTTTTCTATTCCTTTTTAGGAACTAAAGAACTATTGAAAAGCTACTCAGAGAAGAGTTTTCTATTTGCCTTTTTGCGGTATGTCGTATGCTGCTTGAAGCTGGCTTATAGAATTTTTGAAAAAAAAATTTTTTTAATGTACATAATGGTCGGTATGCATAAAAAAGATTCAAACACTTTTTCTTAAAATTTCAAACCTCTTACTCAATTAGTTCAAATAAATTTAAGTGAAAGGTATGAAATTTTAAGAAAAAGCAATTGCTTAGTTTTTATGCATACGGCCCATTTTTTTTTTCTTTTCAAGAACCCTAGAGCTATTGAATAGCTACACTGCCGGAAAAAAGTATTGTGTAAAACTCGCGAAAATTCCATACATCTTCATGCAAATTTTAAACCTTTTAATCAGATTTTTTGGAATTTTCTTGAGTATGCAGTTTTGTAGCCCATTAAATTCTTGTACAAAAAAGGAAAGTTCAGAGTTAGTCAAAAATTGCATTGATTTTTGAGAACTTTTTTATTGAAGGTCTTTTGCGTTTTTTTCCATACAAAGTATTTTCGAAATTTATTTTTTGTATGGAAGAAACTGCGAAAAAAACTTGCCTAAGATCAACGGTAATTCATAGCGACAAATCTCATACTCTAAAAATTCTTAAAAACCTGATGCATGGAAATTTATTGAATTTTCGCAAGTTTTGCACAAAGTTCAGAAATTATGTTTAAGTTCTTTGTTGTAGAATGAACCCTATTTTTATATAGAATATTAGAATACAAATTGTTGCAAATGTTGTGTGTGTTTCATCTTCATGAAAGGTATAAAAAGTAAATTTATCTTAACCTTAAGATCCTCTGCACCATTTTTATATGAGCCTCACTTAAAAGAATTTCGACACAAGAATTTTCGAAAAATTCTACGTTTTATTGTTTGAAACACCATCAGAACTGACGTCAAAAATAAATATGAAAAAAATATTTCTACACTAATCTTCTGAAACTGTGAATTTAAGGGTAGCAGAACTATGATTAATTGGATCGATTTAAGACCACCTTTTGAGCTTTTAAATCAAGTCAACCATTTGACATCCTAACCTAATCATTTCGCAGCCCCGTAAATGCCAAGCAACCGCATGTCCTTTTTTTTCTAACTTTCTTTAATTCTAAAAATATATGTATCTAGATTTTTCTGCTCTACATAATGACAACTCACGTACATACATGCAAATACATAAATCGTTGCTATGCACTCTGTAAGGCAATTGCTTGATTTGATATTTGTACACCTAAGCTTGGGTCTGATTGTCCCCACCTTATTGTTAAGCATTTAACGTGAGCCAACTACATTTCGCAAATATTCTGTTTTTTTTTTATTTTTGCTTACAGCACTGAATGAATTGTGGCTGACATTGATTTCAATTGA
>NW_016187963.1:0-1603 GCF_001687245.7 Rhagoletis zephyria
GTATCGAAACATGTCCGGAAGCCGCGAAAGATTCAGCGATCGATCAAGAAAAGGTTCGAAAATGGAACAGAGAGGACGCGAAAGCTGTAAGCCTCATAGCCGGAGCTCTCAGCAGATCTGTGGCCGAACTGGTTCTGACGTGCAATACTTCGTTCGAAACCTGGACAAAGCTTTGTTCGAGATTTGAACGGAGCTCAACTCAGCGTCTAGACTCCTTAATCGAACAGTTCTACAAGGCACAGAAGGACGACTCCGAAGACATGAGTACACACATTGCGAGACTGCAGAAAATGTTCCTGGACCTGAATATCGAGCTGAAAAATCACAACGAGAGCCAACTTTCCGAAAGGATGCTAACCGGACGGATACTCTCAACATTAGGCAAGAACTACAACGGATTCAGGGACGTTTGGGACACAATTTCACCGAAGGAACAAACAGTGAACCTGCTCATTGAAAAGCTGTGTAACATCGAACTACGAGATGGAAATTCGAATGAGCAAGCCTTCGTAGCAAAGAAATCAACGAGAGAAGCCAAGCAGTCTCGTTCCCAAGACAAAAAGATGAAGTTTCCGTGCAAGATCTGTAACAAGCTCGGACACTGGGCGAAAGAATGCCCCGAAAAATCGAATCAGCAGAAGAAAACTGGCCTGCTGACCAATGTGCTGACCAGTGCAGCGAATGACAATCCATTTGACAGCCAGTGGATCTGTGATAGTGGCGCATCTGTGCACATGACGGCCGAAAAAGAATACTTCTCGAATCTCAGCGTGTTCACTACTCCGAAGAACGTGTACTTAGGAAAAAAGGGACAGTTCATGGAAGCCCTGGGCCAAGGCAACATCGACGTTAAACTGTTCCGGANAGGTGTTTGGTACGTGCCGGAGGCCAGTGCTAACCTCTTCTCGGTCAAGGCGGCAGCGAAGCGAGGATATTGCACGACACTCACCAACAATGACGTAAAGGTGCGATCCATTCAAGACGGGAGCCTGCTGGCCGAGGGCGTTACATGCAACGGCCTCTACGTGATGAAATTACAAGTCGAAAAGCCCTCTGAAGCTCATGTTCAGCTATCAGCGCCAGCAGACATGCTTCAAGTGTATCACGAACGCTTGGGTCACCAGAACAAGCGACATGTGAAGGAGCTTTTAAAGAGACTGGAGATCGAAGTTCCGCCCACAGAAAACAGTTTTTGTNCCAATCGAAGGAAGTGGGAGAACTGATACATGCGGACGTGAATGGACCGATGCCTGAACCGTCTCTTGGAAAGGCAAGGTACTTCGTATGTTTCAAGGATGATCTCAGCAAGTTTCGACGCATCTTCTTCCTGAAGCAAAAGAGCGAGGTACTGGAGTCGCTGGAAACGTTCCTCAGCGAAGCAAAGACAAACGGCCACAATGTGAGAAGATTTCGCTGCGATGGAGGAAAAGAGTTCGACAACAGGAACGTTGCGCGATTGCTTAGTAAGCATGGAATCGAGCAGCTGATCTGTCCCCCGTATTCACCGCAGCAAAATGGCTCAATCGAAAGAGAAAATCGAACCATCGTGGAGTCAGCGCGATCCATGCTGAACTCAACGAGGTTAACGAAAAGGCTCTGGGCT
>NW_016187963.1:1613-1811 GCF_001687245.7 Rhagoletis zephyria
CCTAAATCTCACGGGGAGATCTTCAATCGATAGAAAATCCCCGTACGAACTGTGGCACGGAAGAGAGCTGAAGAAAATAAATCATCTCAAAGTCTTCGGCACTGAATGTTACGTCTACGTCCACGACCAATTTCGAAGAAAATTCGATGACAAGGGAAAACATGGCTTTGTTGTAGGCTATGTGAATGACACTGATGG
>NW_016187963.1:1921-2129 GCF_001687245.7 Rhagoletis zephyria
CTCCTGTCTCACCATGTGAGATTTAAACCAGAAGTCGTCTGCAATTCTCGGAAGAATTCATCGATCGTCCTTACCGAGACGAATGAATTCGAAGCCCCAGTCTCAAGCCAAGTTTGTGAAGAAAAACCAGAGACAACTGAAGAAGGATTGGATCAAGAGGGAGAGTTTGCGTCAGAGGATGAAGAAAGTGAAAACTGTGATCCCGCAC
>NW_016187963.1:2188-2714 GCF_001687245.7 Rhagoletis zephyria
CTTCGTTTTTCTGTCAATGTTTCCGTCAAGTTATCAGGAGGCCATGCAGAGCAAAGACAAGTCTGAATGGCTCAAGGCCATGAACGAAGAAATGGCGTCGATCGAGGAAAACGAGACATGGGATCTCGTGAAAAGGCCCGAAAATGTCAAAGTTCTGAAAAACAGATGGGTGCTGCGAGTCAAAGAGACCAACTCCGGGACGAAGCACAAGGCTCGTCTGGTTGCTAAGGGTTTTGCGCAGAAACCTGGAGTTGATTTTGACGAAACATTCTCGCCAGTGGCAAGGTATGACACGGTTCGTCTATTACTTGCCATCGCGGCCACCAGAAACATGCATCTAAAACAGTTTGATGTTAAGACCGCTTTTCTCTACGGCTCTCTTTCGGAGGAAGTGTTCATGGAACAACCGGAAGGCTTCGACGATGGATCTGGTCGAATATGTCGTTTGAAGCGTGGCCTCTACGGGTTGAAACAATCCCCGAGATGTTGGAACAGACGCTTCGTCCAATTCATGACGAAGGTGAAG
>NW_016187963.1:2732-3962 GCF_001687245.7 Rhagoletis zephyria
GTTTGTTCTTCAGGCGTGATAAAGGCCACTCTATCTTCGTGACAGTGTACGTCGATGACGGACTGGTCGTCGGAGACAGCGAAGAGAGATGCTCGGAGTTTTTATCACTGCTTGAACAGGAATTCAAGATAACTGTTGGTGATCTCAGCAGTTATCTCGGAATAAATATCCTTCAAGACACCGATGGATATATCCGAATTAGTCAAACAAAGTACATCGAAAAGATCATCCAACAATTTAACATGACCACATCCAATCCCGTATCTACCCCAGCTGGCAGAGAAGAAAACATCTCAGACGAATGTGTCTCAGCAAAAGTTCCCTATCGAGAGGCAGTTGGGTGTCTCATGTACCTTTCAACGGCGACACGTCCCGACATTGCCTTCGCGGTTAGTAAAGCAGCTCGCACAATGGAGAAGCCCACAAAGGCTGACTGGTACAACGTTCAAAGAATACTAAAGTACCTAAAAGCAACAACGAATTACGGAATTTTGTACGGTCCGGATTCGGAGTTGAAAGTTTTCAGCGATGCCGATTTCGCTGGAGAGCTCAAAACCCGACGGTCAACAAGTGGAATAGTATCCATTTTTGCCGGAGGAGCCATCTCATGGCGCAGTCAACTACAGCGCTCGGTTGCATTGTCGACAACTGAATCTGAAATCGTTGCAGCTAGTGAAGCAGCGAAAGAGTTGTTGTGGTTGAGGCGCCTGTTATGTGAGCTCGTGGATTTGAGATCGAAGGTGAATCTTTACGTTGATAACGCTAGTGCAGTCAAGCTAGCGAAAAACCCAGAATTCCATCGAAGAAGCAAGCACATCCAAGTACGACACTTTTTCGTCAGAGAAAAGTTTCTCGAAGGTATGCTCGGAGTGGAGCATATCGATGGAAAAGACCAGCCGGCTGATATATTTACTAAACCGTTGGAAAAATCAAGATTCGAAGCTTTACGTCGGAAAATCGGAGTGATACCAAACGATTTGGAGGAAGTGTTGAGAATCAAGAAATCGTTTGTTTGTGTAAATTAGGATAAAATAATTAACCCGTTGAATGTAGACTACTTAAGTTATATTTAAGAATCCCGCTTTGGTAACGGCCAACGCTAAGTGCGATGTTTACCAAAAACTAAGCGCGCAATAAAGACAGAAGTTTGAGTGTGAGCTCTGACAAGAGAACTCGCCGACTTTTCACTTAGTTCAGAAACACATGCCCAGTCATTCGAAATATCTGCTT
>NW_016187963.1:4001-4247 GCF_001687245.7 Rhagoletis zephyria
GCCCAGTCATTCGAAATATCTGCTTCCACATCAGGTTATGGGCCTAGTGCGGTTCTGGGAAACGTGTTCTCTGTAATCTTTGTGAAACGATCAGAAGTCGCCGTGTTCGTAAAGATCGTCACTCAACGTCAGGCCAAAGACTTCAGGATGAGTTCAACCGATGACTTCGGAAGTGTGCGAGTGAACATCGAAAAGCTGAACTCCCCCGAAGATTGGCCTAAATGGAAATGGGCTATGGGACATGTT
>NW_016187964.1:0-4241 GCF_001687245.7 Rhagoletis zephyria
ATAGTAAGCTACTGACACCAATAAGAAAGCCTACGAAAATGGCTAATTTCTCAAATATCGTAGCACAAAATTTGGTAGGATCATGTAAATTTAACATTTCAGAAAAATCGAAAAATTTATTAGGCAGCTACAAGAAATGAGATTTTATCGCCAAAACAAAATCGCTACGTTTTGTTACCACACATCTTTAATATCACTTACTTACGTAGTTTCAGTGTTCACGCCAAGCTTTTTTATTTATTTTATTTTTTTATTTGATAGGAGATTTATATAAAAACTAATTCCTATATTTTACAGTATTATCTAAAATATGTTATTAAAAAAAGTAATGTTAATACATATACAGTTAGAAAACTTTTTACAAATCATTCGGCTACGGCGGCCACCGTGTATTATACATTTGTATATGCAGTTTACACTTTACAACATTTCGATGGAACTACTTATTTAAGAAACGTTTTAAAGTTTTTTAAAAGCTTTGGAATTCTAATCAAAACTTAAATCTTACAATCGTCTTTTATTTATAACTAGTGCACATTCAATTCCTATACTGTTCTCTAAACATACAACAAATCAGTATTTTAGCCAAATGATTTATCAAATATTTATGTAAACACATCCCAGTGGGAAAATGGGGAGTGCATCACCCTTTTCTACCAAGAAGCGTTCGAAGGGATAATTTGTAGATTTGAAGCTACAAGCAAAACGAAAAGCTTGCGAACAAATTTAAATATTGGTTAGACTAAGAGCTCGGTTACCCACGAACGTGTACGCAGCCTTGCGTAGAAGTTCGTAGAAACATACAATCAAGTTTGCTGTTGATAGAAAGAGAGAGAAGCAACGTCTACGTCACGGTCATGCGATGGTGAGCTGTTGTTAACACGCAGATCCCATAAGATAGATCGTGTCAGCTTATTAAATCCCGATCCCACCCAACATTCAATTTTTAGGTACCGAATAGCGCCGCAATCCAATGACACGAACGCTATTCTTTCGTTTGCTTTTTCTATATATAAATATATTAATACTATTATAGTTATATAAAGCGACACGCGACACATTACTCTTCTATGACATTGCCGTGAGAGGCTAAGGCCTAAGGCTAAGCGCATAGTGGAGCGGCGAGCATAGCAGCGAGCAAAGCGTCGATTACAAACGTATTTGTTTCAATGGGAGCGCACATAATGAAGAGCAAAGCATACATACTTGTTTGTAATTGGCGCATTGCTCGGTGCTATGCTCGTCTCTGTGCTCGCCGCTCCACTGTGAGTTTAGCCTAAGGCCTCTACATTCCTGGGTAGATTACTATAGATGACCATTTCCGACTGGGATAAATATACACATACATAAATACATATCGTCGATGCTTTTGCAAAACCGCCCATCGAACAGTTGCAAAACCGCCGTTGTGGCAAAAATGAGATTTGGTAACCCTGAACTCCAGGCATCGAGATTTATGCAACCGTTATTAAAACAACAGATTTGTAAAATAATTGCTAGAGAAAATACCGCCTTCAAAGAATAAAACTTTCTTTCGCTCTCCTGTAAAATTTGAGTGCCGTAAGATAGGCGGTTTTCCAATAAGCCAATGGACGGTTTTGCAAAAACATCGACGATATGCACATATCGCACACCATCTTCCAAAGAGTCACAACTCAAAATAATACGTTTGTCAGAAAATGCGAAAAACTATTTCTTAGCACATGATAATCATATGGNTTAACAAATTATAGCAAAAAATTGCTCCAGCTTTTGCTGAAAGTTAAATAAAAGCTATGTGCACATTTTTCGCGCATAATCTCAAAAATGCCAAATTTTGAGTTGTGACTCTTTTGAAAACGGTGCGCGATATGTGTCTATGTATGTATGAGTAAAACATTTAGTGAGTACAAAGCAAACCAGTAACCCAAAAAACGCGCTTGCTATTCATTTTAAAACCCTAGATCGTAATACTTTGCCATTTAATCACTTTTTTAGCGTATTTAAATAACATTTGCTGGGACTTAAGTATTTTGTAAGTTTGTACATATGCATATGCCACTTAAAAAAATAAAAATAACAGCTAACTTATCTAGGTACATACATACATATGACTGTGGAACTATTTAATGCATTTGCCTTTTTTTCATAAAACTGCCTGTAATAAAACAGCAAAAAACGTTGTCATTGTTGTTAGTAGCTGAAGCTAAAGAAAAATTGCCAAATCATATTCGCCGCTCATTAAGTGTCGAATGGGTTTAAAACTGCGCACGCTATGTACCTACATATGTACATATATCGCACCCCGTCTTTAAAAGAGGCAAAATTCAAAATTTGACATTTTTGAAATTATGCATTAAAAATGTGCATTGAGCTTTTACTTACCTTTCAGCAAAAGCTGAAGCATACTTAAGTTTGTAAAAAAAAACTTTGGACAAAGTCTACCTTGCCCATAAGATTATTATGGGCTACGAAATAGTTTTTCGCATTTACTGACAACCGAGAAATTGTGAGTTGTGACCCTTTTGAAGACGGTCTGCGATAAGTATATGAGGCATTCTTTTTCATATCGGACTCCAAATTTGGTGTCGCAGTTTCGATTCGCTTCATTTTTTTATGATGGATTCTATACATGAAATAAGTTAAGACGTATTCGAGGATTTTTTTTTTTAATTTCTTTCTTCGAAGAATGATCTGTCAAAGTTTGGATTTATTCGTAATTCTGACTAATCATGTACTCCTTCAAATCGTTATATCTCGGGTTCTGCCCATCGTAGAGACTTCATCTTAACGTCGTTCTAAAGCTAAAGAAACGGGCTTAGCATTTCTATATATAAAATGATCAAGATTGTCCTAAAGCTAACTTAGCTATTAAAAGTTTAACTTTTTGAAATTGATTTGCATAGTGAAGACAAGTAAATTCTCCATAAAAAAAATAGTTAAAAAATGGGTGTTTTTCAAGAACTATTTTTAAAATACTTTTTTTATGGCAAGATGATTTATTTTGTAACTTGTTTTCAAAAACTTATGACAAGATGTATTTATCAAGGTGTGAAAAATCGGGATTTTGCAAAAAGTGAAATTTCGTTGCATTTGTTCCACAACCTTCTCAATCAAATCAAAGAATCTTATAGAAATGGGTGTGGCAATTTTAAAACCAAAGATCAAAAATTTAGATTTCTTTGTGGATTTCGGCAGAATATCTATTTTATTGTTAGCGAAGGGATATTGTGCCAAAATCCGCAATAAAATATGCGTTTTTGTAAGCTTTAGTCCAGCAATTGTAACGCCCATTTCTAGGGGTTTGACGCCTTAGATAGAAATCTTGCCATACAAATATTATTTTCGGATAGGTATTCTATCGGAATACGCAATAAAATTTAAATTTTTGCTAAAACGTCATTTTTCACCCCTTGCTAAATACATCTCATCGTAAGTTTTCGAAAATAAATTACAAAATAAACCATCTTGCCATAATAAGAAGGTATTTTAAAAATAGTTCTTGAAAAACGCCCAATGTTTTCAACCATGAGGGTTAAGTGTAAGTTGCTGGTCACCTCTTCCCTGCCGAATCTCCATTACTTTAAGTAGGAATTAAGAATGTACATTTGGTATCAGACATACCACTGAGCCGCTTTATAAAGTAAGTTACGCGTAATGCAGAGCAGTTGCTCAGAGTAGTTCGCGCCGCTTGGAAATAACTTCGGCTGCACGTTATTTTGCAACTGACAACGTAATGTGTTGTCGGAGGTGTTCATTTTGCGCCTTACTAGTAGGTGACATTGGCCATGATGAAAATTTTGGTACTACAAACTGAAAGAAAACATGGCTTACCTCGTAAGGTGCTTACCTATTTTCCCAGGGGGCATGTTAGCTTATTTCTTGTATAGATCCCACAAAAAAATTTGAAGTGAATCGGAGACATGACATCTTTTTTTACGAAATCCGTCCGACTTAAAAAAGAATGGGTCATATATGTACATACGCATATAAGTACATACCCTGTAGAAACAAATTAGCAATTGATAAAAGTATAACAGCTAGCTTTTTTGCTGGGTACCACCTATACATATGCAAATACATATGGTATGTAAAATAAAGCAATATTCACTTACACATATACTTGTATAGGAAAAAAATTCAAAATAATCTACTTTAGTGATATTTTATATCCGAAAGCATCGAGTTGATACCTAATGCAGAGGAATCCTGTTAAGCTACAAACTAGTGCCACTTCCTACAGGGTATTTCACAGTTGTTCG
>NW_016187965.1:0-4241 GCF_001687245.7 Rhagoletis zephyria
TCAGGGAAAATAAGATGGCAGCCGTTCATGCATTCCCTGCAGGGAAATCATCAACTAGTCCAACAAATTTCTAGTTCAGAACTAGAACGACTTCGATAATTAGCAACAGTCAAATAATTATATATGTATAATCACCCCACTCCCATATGCCAGTTGGTCTGCTGTAGCGTTGCGCAACGACCACTATATGTACGGTGACCATCCGTCCTTTATTATACGGGACAGTCCTCTTTTTTGACCCATTGTCCTGGTAATTTATTTATTTTATACGGGATGCCAAATGTTCTGTATTTTTTTTTATGTTCTGTATTTGTCCTGTATTCGGTGTTCCGACGCCTTAACAGCTCATTAAAATGGCATGCCTATGAACGACTTTTAAGTGATGTTGGTATATGATCGTAATTTTCTTTATAGACAGTTATTGCTTTCTAATCTGAATGCAGTGGCCAAAATGAAAATTAGGACTTGACATTTTAGTAAGTTTTGGCTATTTTTCCTTAGTTAATTCAATGTTTATTATTTATTTTATTTCATAACAAAAACCATATAAAACCAAATTTCGAGCTTTGTGCAAAAAACTATAAAAATTAATTTTGCAATCTTTCACCAAAATTGCGAACTTTTTAATAACAATCTTTAGAAAAAAATTTGGTTTGTAGTTTTGTAACTTATTATAACTGAGTATAATAAAGTACGAGTGGAAAGTGGTGCTCATTTGCTTCACTTTCAAAAAAAAAAAACAAAAAAAACTACTTTGTATGAAAAAATGCGTAACACGTCAATAAAAAAATTGCCAAAAATTAGTGGTAAGCCTTACCGACTGAAAACTGCACTTTAAAATTTAACGATTTTTTTAAACAAATTTTACGTGGTAAAAATCTCGAGAAAATTATCCTACAAATTTGTGATATTACTTAAGGATACTGTTTCAGGGAAAACAGTGTGGAAAAAATTTCAAAAAATTTTTTTTATTTTATTTTATTATTATTTTATTTATTTTGTTTCGTATTCGCCTCTCATAAATATGGTCACCGTAACTATGGTTCTGATGAAACAGATTCAAGCTGGCCTGGAGGTAATGTGGATTTCATAAAATATAACTTAAAAAATCTTGAAAGTTAAGTTACTGATGGATTTAAAACAGGTAACAATTTCAGAAACCGAGTCGAGGATCTCCAGACTCAGTGATCAGGCCTGGGTACTATTGTGACTACAGCCGGAAAGTTACGCCTTTGGAAAACGTAATTCAGATCGAACTGTACTATAAAAAGTAACGCGACGGTGGACAACTTACAGTTCTTATGAAATCTCTCTGTAAAACCCAAAGAGATTTATGTCGGACTAGAAGTGGTACTAAATGCCATAGAAGCGCAAGAGATCAAAACTTAAGAGTTTTCCTACTGGGTTTGCTTGGCTGTGAGCATGTATGTACAAGGCAAGTATTTTCGCATGAATATGCAATGCGATTAGGGTTACTAGGTGGAGAAAAGAAGTATAATTAGTAAATAGAGCCTCGTTGTGAAAATGTAAGCTAGTCTAGTCTGAATTTATAATATCGAGAAGGATCGACAATTGTCTCAATGGGAGAAAACCAGTCAGTTGCTTAGCTAGCCGTTTTCAAAATTCTAAATACCTAGTAGATAAACCAGGGGATAAATATATGCTGATTAAATACCAGGGGATTCACAGTGACTGGTAGATGTGGCTGCGATAAGGCTGATGACAAGCTAATTGGCTACATGAATCGGTTAGATTTATCTATTAAGAAAGTAGGCCTACTTGTTTGAAAATTTCAAGACATAAAATCTTATATATGTATCTATTCATCAGTCGTCAAAGCCCCCTTTAATTCTTGCATAGTCGAATCCATAGGCGTTAAAAATTCGGCTAGCAAATATAGCCCATTGCCATTTGAAGATAGGGTAATATTAGAATTTTGACAGAGAAAGTGTAAACTCTGGTTACGCCATCCACAATATTTTTGCGTAGAATACTTTTCCGGGTAAGTTGGCCTTCGGTCGCGTTTAGAAAAAATAAGCCTCATCAGTTCTACTCCAGCTACATTTGTCCCAGTATTTTTGCGCTGGAATAATTCATTTGGAAGAGTGAAATCAGACCGCGATCAAAAAATTAAATTAGGCTGCCGGAGAAACACGAAGGCGGCCTTAATTCACGCGGTTTAAACTCCATCCCCTCTACGAAACCAAGTTCGTTGTTTATGTCTGATATCTGAAACGCCTGAAACCAACTACGAGTATATCTGATTGATGAAGCAGTATTTAAAAGTAATCGATGTAAATTACATGCGTACACTACTCAAATAAATTTAAATGCATTTTTATTGAACGCGAAGCCACTTGACTGTTGTACGAAGGGGGATTGAAATGATTAGTTTCTTCGTCGGTGTATGTATGTTTGCCGCACTTTTGCAGATTCAATGGCTGTTCAACTACTTATGGCATTTCCTTTTCTGGAAAAAATGTTGCGAGTTCTTTCTTTAAAATGTTGCACTCTGATAATGTTGCCATATAAGAAGGTGGCATTTTTTCGAGAAAAGAAAACGCCATTAGATACATACATACATACATACATATGTATATGTATTAGGGTGCCCATCGAAAATGTTTTTTTTTTGGAAATTTTAAGACCCTACCCCCTAATTTTATTCATTTTATGAGAAATATTATTGCCTATTTTTATAGATTTTTTAAAGGTCATTTAGAGGTCACAACCTGTCGATTTAGGTCAGAAAATACGATTTTGTAGATTTATGAGTTTTTGAATGACTATGTTTTTTTATCGGGTAAAATAAAAAAATAAACATTTATTTTTCAAATTTTGGCCATCGATAATTTGCAAATTTTGTACCATTATCTAAAATTAAATCTATTTCTAAATAATCTTATAGCCCATTTATTTCAATCGCATAAAAATTATCGAAGTTAGGCGACTTTACTTAAATACGGCCTTGAATTTATGTTGCTTATGTACCGGACTTTCAGATTTTTTAAGCAGTGTGACTAAGGAATTCATCAATATTTATTCAAAATTGATATATACAATCGTTTTTTTTTAGTAAAGAAGTGGGTTTTCAGGAAATTTTAGAATGGGAGTGGCACCGCCCACTTTTATGATATATGCGTATCTCAAAAACTACCTGAAAATAGTGCCAACCAGCTGCAGGAGTTGTAACGCAAAATTTCATAACTGAACAATCTATAACAGAGCTATATGTTATGGTACTCCGATTTTAACCCCGGCACCAACAAATGATTTATAAAACAATATAAAAAGCACCCGCTTCCCAAATTTCAGTCGGATATCTCGAAAGCCGTGGGACTGGTATGTTTTCACACAGACAGAGGGACAGACGGCCAGACTTACATCGCTAAACAGACTAAGCTCGACGTTCTGATAATCTTAGTATAGTTTTTATCGGTCTATCTCTTCTTCTTCTGATTTTTACAAACATCGGACCAAAGTTATAATACCATTTCACGTCATGAAAGGTAAACGAATAAAATACTTGCATACCAAAAAAAATATATATTTTCTCTATCATGGTAGCTCGTTCTCAATTACCTAAAAATGAGGTAATACGCTCTCNCTGTATTGTTTATCCTACGTTTTGAAATTTTTTGGTTTTTGTTGCACGCTGTAATGGCACTGTTTGAATTCAAAAAATTCCTATTCGAGTTCTTACCAGCTCAATAAAAAGACGTTTACTTTATTGCTAACATGCCATTTCTGTGTGTGTACGCAGGTATTACCGCTACTTGAAAGCTCGACCTCTTCATTACACTTTTTTGAGAGGACACAACTAAACCGCAAATGGAATTCGCAACGCTGGCCAATTTAAACATTTAAATGGTAAATTTATCTGAATTCAAAGTATTGTATTACACTTGTCCGAAGGTGTCAACTGGTAACAAATACCTCAATATTTACATACCTAACTGAATGCCGGCAGTCGCAGTACAGACATTTATTTGTAAACAATACTTGTCATAGCTGGCAGCTCCATAAAAGGCAACGCGCCCAGTACAATGAATGAATTGGTTATATGATGAAGAAAGGGGTGGAGGTGGTACATTGATCGGCTAGTGTTGGCATATACATAAATAAGTATATCTGCATTTATGTGTGTATGTATATGCATTTTTTGTAACTATTTTTATATGAATAAACTCAAAGTTCCCTGTTGGAAATACAGCTATACAAATAGTTTTAGTTTAGTCTGC